>NC_082393.1:15338391-15350891 GCF_031168955.1 Gadus macrocephalus
TATCTCCTCGTCGCTGCCGTGCTGTCCTCCTGTCTGTCCTCGACCTCCTTTTAACATGGCTCCCCTGCCACCGGCCAGGTGTCCCCCAATCACACTGATTGGGGAGGCGAAAGGGCTGCTCTCGGTCGCCGTCTGGTGGGTGACGGCGGTACACGCCGTCTACCACTGTACCTCGGCCCCGCCCGGGCCGAGGTTTAAGGGGTGGGATGCCACACTCCTCCACCGCTTGCTCAGGCCTCGGGTAGCCCAGGAACCCGCCCAAGCAGGTATCCCGTCTCGATAGGGCGTCGGCGTTGGCGTGCTCCCTGCCCGGTCGGTGGTCCACCGTAAACCTGAAGTCCTGGAGAGCCAGGAACCACTGCGTCACTCGGGCGTTGGTGTCCTTGGCGCCGGCCATCCATTTTAGGGGAGCGTGGTCGGTCACCAGGGTGAACTCCCTCCCTAGGAGGTAGTACCTCAATTTATCAAGGCTCCACTTGATGGCCAGGGCCTCCTTTTCTACAGTGGAGTAGTTCCTCTCATTTGGCAGCAGCTTCCGGCTGATATAAGTGATGGGGTGTTCTTCTCCGGCCTGGACCTGGGACAGGACTCCTCCCAGCCCGACCTCCGAAGCGTCCGTGTGCACTATGAGGGGGGAAGCAAAGTCAGGGGTTATGAGAACCGGCTCCGAGCACAGGGCCTCGCGGAGCGTCCCGAAGGCCTGGTTGGCTTCCTCGGACCAGGTGATCCGATCTGGCAGGGTCTTCCGGGTCATTTCACCTGTTTTTTGGTGCGGGGTAGGGGCCAGTCCCGAATGGCGGCCACTTTGCTTTCCTGTGGTCGGACAGTCCCCCGCCCTACCTGGTATCCCAGGTACGCCGTCTCCTCCAGCCCAAGACGACACTTGGCTGGGTTGGCCGTGAGGCCCGACTTCCGTAGCTCCCCCAGCACTGCCCTCAGCTGGCGGATGTGGACATCCCAGCTGGGGCTGTAGATGATTATGTCGTCAATGTAGGCGGCGGCGTAGTCCTGGTGGGGCCTCAGGAGCTGGTCCATCATGCGCTGGAAGGTGGCCGGAGCGCCATGTACTCCGAAGGGTAAGACGGTGTACTGATACAGCCCCCCTGGCGTTGAGAACACCGTCTTCTCCCGGGCAGCCCGGGTCAACGGTACCTGCCAATACCCCTTGGTCAGGTCCAGGGTCGTGAGGTACCGGGCTGGTCCAAGGCGTTCAATCAGCTCGTCCACCCGGGGCATGGGGTAGGCGTCGAACTCGGATGCGTCGTTCAGCCTCCGGAAGTCGTTGCAAAACCGGTAGCTCCGATCTGGCTTCGGAACGAGGACTACCGGGCTGGACCAGGCACTGCGAGACTCCTCGATGACACCGAGCTGTAGCATCCGGCGTACCTCGGCCTGGATGGCCTCCCTCCGGGCCTCTGGGATCCTATAGGGGGGAACTCTCACCTTCACTCCCGGCGCCGTCCGGATGTCATGCTGGGCGATCGTGGTCCTCCCCGGCAGCTCGGAAAATACGTCCCGGTGCTGCATGATGACCTCCCCGAGGTCTTGCTTCTGGGCCGGGCTGAGGTCCTCCCCCACCGGAACCTTCGGGATCTCGCGTTGGGCCGCCAGCACTAGGGGGGCCGGGTCAGGGGGTCCCCCTCCCCCTCTCCACTGCTTCAAGATGTTGACGTGGTACACTTGGGTAGGCTTCCGCCTCCCTGGTTGTCTAACCCGGTAGTTCACGTCACCCACCCGTTCCACTACCTCATACGGTCCCTGCCACTTGGCGAGGAATTTGCACTCGGCTGTGGGGACCAGGACCAGTATCCGGTCTCCGGGCTGGAAGGTTCGCAACTGGGCTCCCCGGTTGTAGACCCTCGCCTGGGCCTGCTGGGCTTGCCGGAGGTGTTCCCGGACGATGGGCCACACCTGGGCCATGCGGTCCCTCACCTGCTCCACGTGGTCCAGGGTGGTGAGGTGGAGGGACGGCTGCCTTTTTCAGCATCTGCTTCAGGGTTTTGTTAAAGCGTTCCACCGGGCCATCCGTCTGGGGGTGGTAGACTGAAGTCCGGAGCTGCTTCACCTGCAGGAGCTTGAGTAATTCCTTCATTACGCGTGAAATAAAGCATGACCCCTGATCCGTTAGAACTTCCTTGGCTATCCCCACCCGACTAAACAATGGCATGAGTTCCCGGGCGACCGCCTTCGCGGTGGCTGCACGCAGGGGTAGAGCCTCGGGGTACCGGGTGGCGTAGTCCACTAGTACCAGGATGTACCGGTGACCCCGGCTCGTCTTGGGCAGGGGCCCCACAATGTCTAGAGCTATACGGTCAAAGGGGGTTTCGATGATCGGCATGGGGACGAGGGGGCTCCTGACCGTGGCCCTAGGCGCGACCCTCTGGCACTCGGGGCACCCCTGACAATGACGCTCTACGTCCCGCTTGACCCCCGGCCAGTAGAACCTCGCCAGGACCCGTTCCCGGGTTTTGTCCATCCCCAGGTGGGCTCCCAGGAGGTGGGTGTGGGCCATATAAAGCACCTTGCTTACGTACGCTCGGGGCACTACCAACTGTTCCCTCACTCCCCCCTCTCCTTCTGCCACCCGGTACAACAGTCCCCCTCTAGTGCTGAAGTGTGGGTGTGGCAGGGGACTCACCGAGTCTCGGGGCTGTCCGTCGTGGGACACAACGTGGCTCCAGGCATGCTTCAGGGCCTCGTCTTGTAGCTGGGCGCTGGTGAACTGGCCTGGTCGGGCCGAACCTTCCGCCCTCCCCGGTAGGGCTGGGCGATATATCGAATATATGCGATGTATCGCGAGATGTTCTCCAGGGGATGTATAAAATGCCCCTGTCGCGAACATCGAATACAAATTGGCACGTAATATGTTTATTTTTGCCGCCGCCGGCATACTCATTGTGCGTTCACACCAAACGCGACGGGGCGACAAAATCCCATATAAAGTGAACGTAGACGCGTATCGGGCGAATTCTTCGCGAGAGAAAACCGGCAACAAGTTTTGATTTGTCGCGCCACACTTTCGCCGTGCACAGGCGAGCGCGTTCACGAGGATTTGTGGCGCGACAAATTCGCTCGAGTTGAAATGCATTTTAATTTCTCGTGATGACAGCCAATCAGCGTACAACAGTGTGGCCACTGAGTGACATGTGTAACGTAAACAGCCAATCAGCGTTCATCCGTCAAACTCAGTGCAGTCCGGGGTGAACTGCAGCATGGAGGAGAAAGTGATTGTTGCCGTTTGCGACTCCCGGAGCTCTATATATAATAGCATATAATATAATATAATTGTATAATATCACGGCCAAAAGCTCTGTGCGCCTCCGACGTCTCTCCCTCTTCCACAAAAGGTAAAGACATGCAATGGCACAAACACACTCACTCTCCCCGCCCGTTGCGAGTCCGGGAGATTCTCATGGACACGCGTGTGTGACGTAGTCTGGACGGCGCGCTGCTGTAGGTGTGTGTACCTCCGACCGGTGAGTGAGAACAGCGAGAGAGAGAAAAAAGGATGGAAACTGAGGATTTGGTTTTGAAAAAGAATAGCATTGGATCTGTCGTCTGGCAGTGTATATATAATAATTATTATGCAAACAGTTAATAAATAATTGACGGTTTGAATAAATGCTGTGTTGGTACATATAACTTGCTGTGATTTTCCTTTTCTTATGTGCAAGTTCTAAATTGTTCCAATACAAAGCACTAGTGAGTTTAAACAATATGTTGTTTCATGTAATCTACATGCAGACTTATATTTCAGGAATACTAGAATTATTACTGACGTAACATTATGCCAGACATGGTTGAATTGAGCATTTATGATGTGCTCTAGAGGAGATTCAAAATATATCGAGATATACATTGTGTATCGAGATATCGTAAAAAAATATCGAGATATTCATTTTGGCCCATATCGCCCAGCCCTACTCCCCGGTAAAAAGTCTGAGAACTCAGTCAGGGGGGAACTCTCCGGCTCCTCCGGGGGGTCGGGTTGCTCAGAGGCCGTGAGGGTGGCCGGGGTGTCGGCGTGGGGGCCCGGCGACCCGGATCGGACGTTCCCTCCTTTCCCCGTGCGGATCGGGGACCCCGTTGGGGACGGACCGTTCCCCTCGGACCCCTGGTCCTCTACCGTCGACTCCCCGTGTGACGTCGGGACTCGTGTAGCTCCACAGGCCGGCCGCGCTCCCCTCGCCCGTCGGCGGGGAGGCTCTCTCCTGCCTCGGGATTCTCAGGCCGGGTCCCAGAGCTGGTGAAATATCGGGCAGTCCGTCCCGATTAGGAGTGGCACCGGGAGGTGGGGTACAATCCCTACCCGAGCCGTGAACACCCCGCGTGGTGTCCGGATGACCACATGGCAGGTCTTGTAAGTCCGGGTGTCCCCGTGCACGCAGGCCACCTCCATGGGTCTCCCCTCCCGTCCTCCAGCCAGGTCGGGGCAGAGGAGGGTGACCACGCTGTCGGTGTCCAGTACGGCCTGCGTGTCCCAGTTCATGACCCGTGCCGGAATGGTCGGGCTCCCGGACGGTCCTTGCGTTCAACAGGTCGCCAGCATACAGGGTGAGCCCCTCCCTCTGTCCGCGTAGGCCGACGGCATCGGCACATCCCGGTCTCCAGGGCAGGATCGGGCGAGGTGGCCGGGCTGACCGCACCCGTAGCACCGTCGCTGCTCGCGTCTCTCCTGAGACACGATCGGTGGGTCGGGCGGAGGGACCGGGACGCCGGCCGGGGTTCCCCGCCGGTCTCGGCGGGTCGTGGGGCGTCTCCGGTGCCGTCGCTCAGCCAGTTCTCTAGCTGTCTGACTAGGTCGTCCACCGAGTCGGGATGGTGGTGGGCCAGTACCCTTCGGGCACCCGGCGGGAGTTGTCGGATTGTATTGTCTATTAGGACTCTGTCTCTAGGGCTGGGACCCTCCCCGGTCGACAGCCACCGCTTTACTAGGTGGCTGTGCTGGGCAATCTGCGTCCGCACCGGGCCCCGGACGTTGAATCGCCGGGCCCCGGACGTTGAGTCACGGAAGCGTTGTGCGCGGGCCGCGAGGTTGTGCCCGTAATAGGCCAATATCGCCTGCTTCAGGGCTGGGTACTGCCGGGCGGTCGGAGCACTGCTTCGCGAAGCAGGGGCTAGGCTCTCCGCCGTCTCCCGCTGCTGTTCGGCGGCTTGCGCCTGCTGCTGTCGCTGGGCGGCGGCGGCTGCTCTCCCCTCCGGGTTCTGCATGTCGGACTGGGGAGGTTCTTTACCGGGGTTTTGTAGTGGGGCCTTCAAGTGCCTGCATTCTCCACCATATGTGGTAACCCGGTCCTTGGAGGGTCGGGTTCCAGGTAAGAATCACACTGGGTTAGGGTTTAAAGCCGTTCACGGCGTTTATTGCTCCAGACAGACAATGTTCAAATGGAGTACAATCGTTCAAGTTCTATAGGGTCTCCATGAGCCTCTATCTCCTCGTTTCTGCCGTGCTGTCCTCCTGTCTGTCCTCAACCTCCTTTTAACATGGCTCCCCTGCCACCGGCCAGGTGTCCCCCAATCACACTGATTGGGGAGGCGAAAGGGCTGCTCTCGGTCGCCGTCTGGTGGGTGACGGCGGTACACGCCGTCTACCACTGTACCTCGGCCCCACCCGGGCCGAGGTTTAAGGGGCGGGATGCCACAGCACACATTCCATGTGTGTGTGTGTGTGTGTGTGTGTTTTAGGAGAAAATGAGCCAAAGGAGGAGCGCAACTTCTTCATCATTCCAAGCGTGACCTTCCGGGATGGGGGCTGTCGCCGCGCCGCTAACTAATGCTCCTATATATCATCTGAATACGCTGTGTTACCATTATTCCCGCCGCTCCGCCCAGCCACCCTTCGGCTTGCTCTGGCTCTGACCCCGTGTCGAGGAGGATATCGCTGGTATGCGCTTACACACACTCTGCTCGCCGAATCAGAGAGATCTGTTGGTGTAACGCGCCCGCTGCCGTCAGTGCGTTGCTGCTGATGGAGGAGGCTGTCATCAGTATTCAAATGTGTCCTCCGTGTTGTCGCTTATAGTCGTGGCCTTTTACTGCGGGTCGCAGAAGGAAGGCTTCAAATGAAGGTTTGAGGGCAAGAGCTGAAGGTAGCGTAAAAGAGAAATAGAAAGACGGGGATGGAAGGACTTGTGCCTTGTGTGTGTTTGGTTTGTGAGTCTTCCTAAAATAGTGCAAAATCAGAACCACCAACACACACACACACACACACACACACACACACACACACACACACACACACACACACACACACACACACACACACACACACACAAACACAGTGTGCACATTATATCGGCAATCTCGCACACAATTGGAACGGACCAATAGAAGAGATACGATCAAAATTTGCCCCCCTAGTGTTATTTACCTGACTTTCTAATCCAACGCAACTCCAATCGATTAACACATCTGACAATAACAACCGCGGCCATTGATACCACCAACACACCACCACCTCTACACCACCAGCGCCACCACCACCACCACCACCAACAACAAGCCACCACCGCCATGACCACCACCACTGCCAAACCGCTACCACCACCACCACCGCCCCACCACAGCCACCGCCACCACACCAAACCACAGGCGCCACACAACACCACCACCACCACCCCCACCACACCACACCGCAACCTAACCCCCCACACCACCACCGCCACACCACACTACCACCACAGCCAAACCGCCGCCACTCCACCACCACCACCACAACACCACCACCACCAACACGCCACCACCGCCACCACCACCAACACAACCAACAAGACACCACCGCCAGGACCACCACCACCGCCAACAAGCTACCACCACCACCACAACCGCCCCACCACAATTACCGCCGCCCAACAACAACCACCACCGCCATCACACCACCGCCTCCAACACACCCCCACCGCCACACAACCACCACCACAACAGCCCACAAAAAGGATGTAACATAACATAACAACATGTGACTTATTTGACCCCTTTGTGGGGTATGAAGACAGAATTCTGTTCAGATCAGTGGTCTGAATCATCGTCTCCCCGGAGGTCCTTGAGTCGAGGATGCAGACCGCAAAGATGTCTGCCATCATTGAAGTCACCCCAGAGAGTTGATCTTTGGGTGCTCTTTCTCTCTCTCTCTCTCTCTCTCTCACTCTCTGGCTTCCTCTCCTGACTCCTTTGTCCTGACACCTTTGGTTTGTTGGGTGTGTGTGTGTGTGTGTGTGTGTGTGTGTGTGTGTGTGTGTGTGTGTGTGTGTGTGTGTGTGTGTGTGTGTGTGTGTGTGTGTGTGTGTGTGTGTGTGTGTGTGTGTGCGTGTGTGTCTGCATGTGTGTATGTGTGTGTGTGTGTGTGTGTGTGTGTGTGTGTGTGTGTGCATGTGTGTCTTCAGGACAGGATCGCAGTGAGGCAGCGCTCATCAGGCGCTTTAAGGGTGATGGCGTCCGCTACAAGGCCAAGCTCATCGGCCTGGACGAGGTCACTGCCGCCCGCGGAGACAAACTCTGTCAGGACTCAATGATGAAGCTCAAGGTGAGGTCACACTCTCTCCCTCTACCTCTCTCTAACTCTCTCTCAACCTCTTTCCCTCTCACACTCTCTCTTTCTGTCTCACTCTGTAGCGGGTGAGACAGAGTGTCGGAACAATTGTTAATATATATTTATTGTACCTTTTATTTGAGCAGGTTTTAGGAATTTTTCAAGAGAGACCTGGCCAAGAAATGCAGCAATACATTGCGTTACAACCTTTAAAACACAGAAAACACCACAAATGAACAGTACATCTAGTACAGGTGATAGGCAAACATGAACATTATAAATAATTGATACTTCCCTCTGTTTTCTGTGATTCTGCCACTAAAGCTAGAGGCAATTCCAGGCACAAATCATGCAGGTCTCCTGACCTGACTCAGTGCAAGATCCTGCTCACAATGGGTTCCATTAAAAGAAAGACTAAAATATTTGTAGGGCTGGGCAACGATTTAAAGTTTTAATCGCATAGTATGGTGAGTTAACTCGCGACTAATCACACTTTTAAAATTCTATTTTAAATCCACTCCATTTGAAGTTAAATTAGATTATCAAATTTAATGACACATTATCATTCATACCAAATGTACTTAATAAGCAAAAACGAGGCCAAGTGATCTTGAGGGAGTTTTATTGACTCACTCAGTGTGGGTTGAATATGAAACTTACGTAAAACCACAGATTTGGGAATTGTAAACAGGCATTTAATTAGTGCAATTGTAAACCAACAGTTACTACAAGTGTAGTTAAATTCAAATAAGTAGCACCACAGATTTGGGTATTGTAAACAGGCTGTCACATACTGCAAGTGTAATTTAATCTAAAGTAAGTGGAACTAAAAACAAAAATGATTTCTGAAATTAATGTTGACATTCTGTGGGCAAAACAGAGTAAAAACTAAGTAAAATAATTCAATAAAAATGATGCGCGTTAATGCGTCAATTTGTATTAATCGCGTTAAAACAAGATTGCGTTAACGTGTAGTTGTAATAACGCATTAACTTGCCCAGCCCTAATAAATAGCCTAATTAACTCTCCAACCAAGACAGACAGAGGAGATGGAAAGTTTAGTTTTGTTCTTTCCGCGTGTGTTTTACGAACACTGTCTAGCGATATTCATTTCTAGCATGACTCGTGCAGCACAAACTGACTGAAGAATCATAAATATGAGAGATCACATAAATGTGAGAAATAGAGAAATCTACATTAGGATTGAAAATAGAGCAATAAAAATGTCACACTTGTGATGGCCTGCAAACACAGTATCTACTCGGATATGAATCTCCCAGGTCGGATTTTATTTAACCATTCATTCATTTGTATTGCAGTAGTAGCACATAAATAAAACTATTCATATTGACAGAAATATTCAGAAATATTGATTGAGTGAATATCAGGTCAATGTTTTTATTTTGTTAATTAAACACCATCCACATGTCTTTAAATAAGCTTATGATTTTCGCTGCATGAGTTTATACCACGGTTGGTTAGAAATTAACATACATTACATTTCCTCATAATAATACAGATCAAATGTATCAGTGCATAACATACTAATTTAAGCATCCATCTATGTCTTAAAGCATCACTAGCTCTCAAACAATATATGTATAACAATAACTTATTCATATTCATGAGCTGTACAATCTGAGCTGAACTGACTGAGTCAGGCTATCCTAAGTCTATCCTGAGTCTGGCCAGATACAGTGAGCATTGGGCAAAAGAGGTGAGGAATATAATGGGAAATTGAAAATGATCAGAAAAAGACAGAATTTAGAGGCAACATAAAGAGAAAAGTACCGGGTCTGTTTCTGTATTTATTGCTATTTAATATACATCCACTGTAATAAATGTATTAAACTGAGCATGATAAGATCAGACCACTTGTACACAAATATTGTTTATATTGAATAGCAATGTGGTTGAATAAATATCCACGAGAGGCGGCAGGACAGTCGTTTACCTGTCGACGCTCCGACCGCGGGCGCTGGGGAAGGAATGCAAGCAGGTTCTCAGGTCTAGGTGGCGAGAAAACTCTGATAGGGTGGAGGAGGAAGCAGAGACGAAAAACAAAAGACAGCCCATTGATCAAAAGACCGGGCCGCTCCTCTTCTACCCAGACAGGATATTCATCACTTCTCTTCTCCTCTAATCTCTCGTCCTCCCCCTTCCATCCACCCCCACCACAACCACCACCCACACCACAACCACCGACCCAACCACCACCACCCCCACCACTCCCACCACCACCACCACTCCCACCACCACCAGCCCAAACACCACCACCAACACCACCACCACCACCACGCTTTCCTCTGTACCTTCCCACTGTCTACCTCTCTAGTCTTCACCTTTTATCATTCCCTAGGCCCATGACGGAGATGTGTCCTTCACCTAACCAGATAGATAGATAGATAATTGATGGATGGCAGGCTGGCTGGCTGGCTGGATGACTGGATGGATTGATAGATGTGATAGGTAGTAAGTTGGGCCATCATTCAGGGAATAGATAGGTAGGGAGGTATGTAATTATCTAGGTAGGTTAGTCATTCGGGTAAATAGTAGGGGTGAGAAACCTCTTGGCACCTCACGATTCGATTCAGATTATGAGGCCAACGATTCGATTCGAAAGCGATAATCGATGCATCCTGACGCATCTCGATGCAACACATTTTTTTATGCAAATTTCCATGCGTGATTTTCCAAAATATATATATACATCTGAGTTTGCTAATCACTTCATACTTTTGTGACGATCATTAAAGACATCAACAGATGAATTAATTTATCTGATATTTTAATAGAGAGAAAGCTTTTGTCACAAATATGATTTTCTATGAACAATGCAATAATCAATGCAGTTTGCATTACAACACAATATGGAAGTATGTAAAAAATAGGTTTTAATTAAAAGTTTTAAGGTTCTAATCTATCTTTTCTATGTCATTAAAGAAAAAGAGGCTCTTGAATTAGAAGTAGTTCTGGTGTCTGGCTGTGAGTCTTTTTTGCATGCTATGCGTAGGCTGAATCGCAATCGTGTCCAGACAAATCTGATTGGCCAATACACACTGAAGATAAATTAAATCATTTTAAAATCACTATAATCATCCCTCTCTGGCGAACAGAATGTTGCTGCAGGCGAACAAATAATAAAATTAAAAAATAAATAAAATAAAATAAAAAATATTCAGATTATTAATTTATCTGCATCAAGACAGAATTGTTCTAGAAAGAATCGCGATGCATCGAAGAATCGATTATTTTTCCCACCCATAGATAGATAGGTAGGCAGGCAAGTGGGTCTGTTGGTCAGTCCTAATCCTCTTGTATAATTTGTGTTTAATGACTCCACCTGTCTGCAGGGTATGGCCGCGGCCGGGCGCTCTAAAGGAGAACACAAGCTGAAGGTGTTCCTCACTGTCTCCTTTAGCGGCATCAAGATCTACGATGAGAAATCAGGGGTACGTGTAGCCGCCTCTGTGTGTGTGTGTGTGTGTGTGTGTGTGTGTGTGTGTGTGTGTGTGTGTGTGTGTGTGTGTGTGTGTGTGTGTGTGTGTGTGTGTGTGTGTGTGTGTGTGTGTGCATGCGCTGACGTGTTGTTTGTGGTTTCTTTCCGTGGATGAAGTCCCTCCGGATGCGGGACAGGGCCCAGGGGAGGCAGGAATTAGGCGAGGTCTAATTGAATCCCTGATGACATGGCCACGTCCCTATTGTCTCCTGCACTCCAAAGCAGAGACAGCTCAACATTGGTCTTACATTATGCTCTGGGATTACGCTGCCTCTTCTTCCTCCGCCTCTTCGGTCTTACACAGCTGGCTCTTTGGCCTACGGATTTCACCCCAGCTTTCCCATCCGTCTGCTTTTGTTGTTCCCTCTTCACCTTTTCATTTACTGTCTCCTCTCTCAAAATGCTCTCTCTGTCTCTCTTTTTCCTTCCCTCTCTCTGATTCTCTATCTCTTTGTCCCTCCATCCCTCTCTCTCTTCCTCTCTCTATCTATCTCTTTGTCTCCCCTGCTCTTTTTCCCTCTCTCTCTGTCTCGCTCTCTCCATCCATCCTGCTTCCTCTCTCTCTCTCTCTCTCCATCCATCCTGCTCTCTCTCTCTCTCTCTCTCTCTCTCTCTCTCTCTCTCTCTCTCTCTCTCTCTCTCTCTCTCTCTCTCTGTATCTCTCTCTCCCTCCCTGAAGCAGGATTATTACCTAATTTTTCACTTTATTTTGTTTTTACACAGTTGAAGATTTAAAGTCACATTTGTCTTGTTATCTTTATTGTTGTTGTTGATCCGAAAACGATCCGACCCGTCACTCAAAAACCGTGACCCGATCCGAACCGTGAGCTTTGTGATCCGTTGCACCCCTAAATATGACTCACACAGATCTGGTGCCCGCACTATTAGCCCTACATCCACTACTTATGAGGAGGGAGCCAGAGAGAGGGGAAGAGAGAGACAGAGAAGGAGAGAAGGCGAGAGAGAGGGGGAATGTATGTGCCAAGGTTCAGAGATCTTGACCGTTTCATTCCTCTCCTGCACATCACTCACCGGGATGGATGGATGGTTGGATGACCGATGGAACGGATGAAAGGATGGCCAGAGCCAGGAGGGAAGGTCATAGAGGGAGGGATGTAGATCTCGGAATGGAGGAGAGAAGAGAGACATTCATCTCGTAGAGGGCATGCTTGCATGTTCTCTCCCTTGCTCTCCATCTACCTCTCTCTCTCTCTCTCTCTCTCTCTCTCTCTCTCTCTCTCTCTCTCTCTTTGACATGTGTCAGACCCTCTCTCCCATCCTGTTGACCTTTTAAAGTGTGAAGGTCTGTGCTGCTCCGCTCTCTGCTCCACCCCCCTATATATCTGTGGGTGGGCTAAGTGGAATAAGGGAGGGAGAGGATGGCTTACACTTGAAACCGTTCTGTTTTAAGTGTAATTATTGATGTGATCGGTATAAATTAGGATAGGGGAGGATACCAAGTCGCTGTGTGAA
>NC_082393.1:15355891-15360891 GCF_031168955.1 Gadus macrocephalus
GGCGTAGTCGTGGTGGGAGGGGTTGCAGTTCGGTGGTCTGAGGATCTCGTCACTGCTTTTTGCAGATGATGTGGTCCTCATTGGATCATCGGCCTGTGACCTTCAGCACTCACTGGATCGGCTGGCGGCCGAGTGTGAATCGGCTGGGATGAGGATCAGCACCGCTAAATCTGAGGCCATGACTCTTAGCAGGAAACCGGTGGATTGCTTACTCCGGGTAGGAAATGAGTCCTTAGCCCAAGTGAAGGAGTTCAAGTACCTCGGGGTCTTGTTCGCGAGTGAGGGTACTATGGAGCGTGAGATTGGCCGGAGAATCGGAGCAGCGGGGGCGGTATTGCGTTCGCTTTACCGCACCGTTGTAACGAAAAGAGAGCTGAGCCGCAAGGCAAAGCTCTCGATCTACCGGTCGATCTTCGTTCCTATCCTCACCTATGGTCATGAGGGCTGGGTGATGACCGAAAGGACGAGATCGCGGGTACAAGCGGCCGAGATGAGTTTTCTCAGAAGGGTGGCTGGCGTCTCCCTTAGGGATAGGGTGAGAAGCTCAGCCATCCGTGAGGAACTCGGATTAGAGCCGCTGCTCCTTTACTTAGAAAGGAGTCAGCTGAGGTGGTTCGGGCATCTGGTAAGGATGCCCACTGGGCGCCTTCCTTGGGAGGTGTTTCAGGCACTTCCAGTGGGGAGGAGACCTCGGGGAAGACCCAGGACTAGGTGGAGAGATTATATCTCAACACTGGCCTGGGAACGCCTCGGGATCCCCCCGTCAGAGCTGGTCAATGTGGCCCGGGAAAGGGAAGTCTGGGGCCCCCTGCTTGAGCTGCTCCCCCCGCGACCCGACCCCGGATAAGCGGTCGAAAATGAGATGAGATGAGACTATTCACTAGGATGATGATGAGAGTGCATGATCCCACACCCTATTTATTCGTCATGGAGATGTTACGCTGAAAGGGAAACGGCTAATGAATAATATTTGGCTGTGAATATTATTATTCTTAATACACAAAGAGGATCTAAAGGTAGACCGGGAACAAAGATGACTAGAATATGCGTTCTTTCTTCAAACTCTGGGAAATCGACAGTCATCATGATGACGATGAGTGTGATGATAGAGGGGGGGGGGGGGGGGGGGCGTCTGTTGTTTCCCAGGTGTCTTGATGTAGTGAGTGCTCACGCAGGAGTTTCAGGGTGATTCAACAGCAAAACAGCGTGAGTGTGCTGCGGCAAAGCTGTCCCCCTGTCTGCGGTGAACTTCAGCTGCACCCACAGCGCTCCTAGTCAATAATGTATTATTGACTTGTTGTCCCTGCTAGACTTCTGTCCTGTCACTGTTCTCCTGTCCTGCCACAGTTGCCCAAACAAGGGGAGCATTTGTTGGGGGAGTCCCCATGGGGATGGTTATGCGAGATTGGACGGTACGCTTGTCCAGGCAGCGTGTCTGACTGACAGACGACATGGCTTACAACAGAATGGTGGAGCTGAAAGAGAAAGCGTTGGCTCTTGTGGTTATGTGTGTGTGTGTGTGTGTGTGTGTGTGTGTGTGTGTGTGTGTGTGTGTGTGTGTGTGTGTGTGTGTGTGTGTGTGTGTGTGTGTGTGTGTGTGTGACTTAGGAGCAGGCACTAGCTTTCTGTGTTTGTGTGTGCGGGGGGTGGGGGGGGGGGGGGGGGGGATTCCTGTGTGGGTTTTGGGAAAAATACAATACTCACTAGTTGCAAAAACGTCCTCAAATATGTCCAAGATGATTATTTTGCTTTGATTTCCCGCCCTTGATGGCTCATTTTTAAATGAAGTGAATTGTTGTATGTGCTAGTGTGCATGCGTGTGTGTCTTTGTGTGGCTTGCAAAGGCGCTGATCTCATTACAAATTAGCTTTACAAACATTGCATTTTTTCTCGAGGGGACATCAGTAATATCCCCAATGTATTTAAAATAATCTGCTATCATAAATAGTAGCTACAAATATTTATTAATCATCACTTTCACTTTTAGGCCATCCATAAACATATTTATCTATCTTACAGAGCCCTTATCCACAAATGCAGCATTGAGTTGTAACACACCAATCGTATATGCAACGGTTCCAGTTCCAGAACACTGAGCAGTAAACAAAGTGACATAAACAAAACTGTGTTTTGTGTTTATTGGTGAATCATTAAAAAAATGAGTCTGCTCTATTCAATATTTATTTTCAAATCCACCCATTTTGAAATGAATTATATTGAGGGTGGCAACTTCATGTTTTTCCGTATCAGGGATCTGCTTCATGTAGTCTAGATCTGTGTGGGGGATTATTAATGGCCAGGGTGTTTCTGTCTTGTGTGTCCAGGCAGAGCCAGTGATCCTGGATCTGCGGGACCTGTTCCAGCTCATCTACGAGATCAAACAGCGTGAGGAGTTGGAGAAGAAGGCTCAGAAAGACAAGCAGTGTGAACAAGCTGTCTATCAGGTACATACACACACACTCACATACACACACGTACGCACTCACGCGCACACACACACACGCATGCGCACACCACTATCACCACACAGATCTACAACAGTAACAAACACACACACACACACACACACACACACACACACACAAACACACAACACTATCACCATATATATCTACAACACCTGAAACATGATCTATCTATCAGGGACCCACCCTGATCTAGAGCACACACACACACACACACACACACACACACACACACACATGCTGGTACACCAAGTACATAAACTATTATATGAGGTACAAACCCCATTGATCAATTGCTAATATGAAACCATCATATTAGCTATTGATCATTTCATTTTTGAGAATAAGCAGGCATGAATCTGTTTAGCTTCTTTCAGGGTGATCCTCCTCTTTTATGGTTTGTATCTATATGACCACTGTGGTTGAGACGAGGAATATTTGAAACCATTTAAATGTAAAATACATTTTATACATATATATATATATATATATATATATATATATATATATATATTAGAGCTGTCAGTTAAACGCGTTATTAACGGCGTTAACGCAAACCAATTTTAACGGCGTTAAACAAATTATCGCGCGATTAACGCAATTATTTTATTTAAAAAAAAAAAAAAAAAAAAATTTTCTTTGGCTCAAAACAAAGAAGCAGTAGCCTGACTGCTCTGTTCAAATGAAATTTGTTCAAAGCAGTCGTTTAATTGCACTATAGGCTCTTTTTTTGTATTGTCCTGTTTTGATCAGTATATGCCAATGTTGTTATCAATAAAAAATCATTTGCACAAGGCAAGCCGATGCACTTCACCATGTTGATAAGAGAATTAAAATGAGAAGAATTATGGGACAAAGAAATCAAGGGATATTTAGCATAGAAAAATAATTTGCGATTAATCGTGAGTTAACTATGACATTAATACGATTAATCACGATTAAATATTTTAATCGCTTGACAGCTCTAATATATATATATATACGTATATATATATATTAGAGCTGTCAGTTAAACGCGTTATTAACGGCGTTAACGCAAACCAATTTTAACGGCGTCAAATTTGTTATCGCGCGATTAACGCAAATCTTTTATCAAAAAATATTAAAAAAAATAATAATTTTTTTCTTTGGCTCAAAACAAAGAAGCAGTAGCCTGACTGCTATGTTCAAATGACATTTGTTCAAAGCAGTCTAAACGACTGCTTAGATTTTAATTGCACTATAGGCTATTTTTTTGTATCTTCCTGTTTTGATCAGTATATGCCAATGTTGTTATCAATAAAAAATCATTTGCACAAGGCAAGCCGATGCACTTCACCATGTTGATAAGAGAATTAAAACGAGAAGAATTAATGGGACAAAGAAATCAAGGGATATCTAGCATAGAAAACGAATTTGCGATTAATCGCGATTAATGTGAGTTAACTATGACATTAATGCGATTAATCACGATTAAATATTTTAATCGCTTGACAGCTCTAATATATATATATATATATAGCCTTTATACTCTGTATTGGTAGTTTGGCATTGTATTTAAGTTGCACAGTAGACTCCTTGAAACAAACTAATTAAAGTGTAAATAAAGTCGATGCATATTGATGCAGCAGAGTCCTTGAGACCATCTGCCATGTCCAGGCGTCCTATCTCCTCACCGTCATCTTGCCTGCCTGTTATGTGGGCTTCCTCCTCCTCTCTGTCTGTGTCTTATGATTGCTGAACGCTCATCTGAATACAGAGGAGCTGTTAAGCCCTGCTGTTCTCTTCGCCTACTCTTTCTCCTTCACTGGCTTAACTCCCCGCCTCCTCGGCTTCTCCTCTTGTCTCCCCTCTCCTCCTTCTCACTGCCTTGGATCCCTCTGCCTCACTCTCTTTCGATTTATCTTTTTTCCTTCTCCCTACCTCTCTCTCTTTCTTTCCCTCTCTTTTCCTCTCTTTCTCTATCTTGCTCTCTCTCTCTCTGTCTTTCTGTCTCTCTCTCTGTCTCTGTCTCTCTCTCTTTCCTGCTGCCGCCCGGCTGCAGACAATTCTGGAGGAAGACCTTGAGGACCCTGTGTACCAGGTAACTTCCTGACCAATCACAACGCTGCTTTTAACCACTATGTCCTCCCGTGTTTTTCTGTGCACGTCTGCCTGTGTGTCTGCGTGATCCCGTGTGGTTCCCTGTTGCCGTAGGAGGGTTTCTTTTGTATTTTTGTATTTTTATTCAGTTGCTCCTTGTTGTATGTATGGGTGCTTTTTAATTACAATCCAATTCGTTTTTTTCTCTATTGACACCTAATCATTTCTGCAATTTATTACCAAAGTTTGTCTCAAATTCCTTATCTTCAGATTTATTTTCCTGTTTCTTCTCTTCCTCTGCTCCTCCTTCTGCTGCTGACGTTGTAGTACATTGTGTTTGAGGCGGGACATGAACCCATCCGTGACCAATCAGAGGAAAGCATTTATCAGGTACCCACAAGCTGCTCTGCTATGCTTGTGTCTGATTCGTGGAAAAGTGCGTAAGTTAATGAGATAAATTAAATAGATTGGAGG
>NC_082393.1:15365891-15460891 GCF_031168955.1 Gadus macrocephalus
TGTGTGTGTGTGTGTGTGTGTGTGTGTGTGTGTGTGTGTGTGTGTGTGTGTGTGTGTGTGTGTGTGTGTGTGTGTCTATTGGGCTCCCATCCTTATTTGAACGTATTCCAAGTTGTGCTTTGGGCCTGTGTGTGTGTTTGTGTGTGAGTGTGTGTATGTGCTTGTGCATGTTGAGCTAGGTGAGGGTGTCCGGCTCTCTCCATGTGTTCCTGCCGTGACTGCATGGGAGCTGTCTTGATATAGCATGCCAGTCTGGGGTTCGCTGCTGCCAGTGAATGTAATATGTGCCCGCATGATCTTATTGTTGCTTGCTCAGAATGGATATTTTGTCATTGGCTGTGGTGCTTTACTGGACATTGATACACGTAACAATACGGATGTGCTGGGGTTCATGGATGCAAAGCAATCACATGGGATGTGGAACACTGCCTTCTCGATGTGTCATGTCATATGAAGTATATGTGCAGGTCTGATTTGCATAAATCACATTAAATGTTTTTTGGGTATATGTGTCGGTGTGTGTGTCGGTGTGTGGGTCGGTGTGCGTTCATGAGCCTTTAATGACTAGTGTGTGATTCTCTACTTCCCTTGTTACCAGGGCACCGCGTCTGTTTTAGTGGTCCTGCAGTCCGTCCAGGGTGCCTCCTCCTCCCCCCCACTGTCTGTCTGCCTGTCTGTCTTGGGTGGGGTGCTGAGCTGCACTGCTCTAGTGGTTCAGCAACCAAGCAGAAATCTATTCTGTCAGATGGGGCACACTGGGACTCAGTCTCCCACCACTGTGGTTCCATATGATCCCTCTGCCTCCACTAAGAGGCTTACGGCATGGGGACTCTCTCTCTCTCTCTCTCTCTCTCTCTCTCTCTCTCTCTCTCTCTCTCTCTCTCTCTCTCTCTCTCTCTCTCTCTCTCTCTCTCTCTCTCTCTCTCTCTCTCTCTCTCTCTCTCTCTCTCTCTCTCTCTCTCTATCCTCCCTCATTATATTTCTTTCTCTTTGTCACTCTTTCTCTCTCTCTCTTACTCTCCTGCTCTCTCTCTCTCTTTCTCTTTCTCGTTCTGTCATTCTGTTTCACTCTCTCTCTGTCCCTCTTTCTCTCTCTCTATCCCTCTTTCTCTCTCTTTATCCCTATTTCTCTCTCTCTCTATCTCTCTCTCTCTCTCTCTCTCTCTCTCTCTCTCTCTCTCTCTCTCTCTCTCACTGTCACTCTTTCTCTCTCTCTCTTACTCTCTTGCTCTCTCTCTCTCTCTCTCTCTCTCTCTCTCTCTCTCTCTTTCTCTCTCCCTCTCTCTCTCTCTCTCTTTCTCTTCTATTTTACTCTCTCTCTGTCCCTCTTTCTCTCTCTCTATCCCTCTCTTTCTCTCTCTTTCTGCTTTCCCATCCTTCACAACCTGCTGGTGTTGTGAGATGCTAGGCTACCTGATGTACATAGCGTGGCACTGCGTACATCATAACGAACAAATCCAATGTTTATATCTCTGACTCTTAGCTGAACGATATGACCCCACATCTCCCTCGCTTCACTTCAACTCCAAACATGATTATATTATCTCTTCCAACCTTAGCTTGCAGGAAAATCCAAATCTCTTCATAACGTCATTAATCACTCACTCACACACTTACGGATTCTTGTTCTATTTACATTTTTGGGGTTGGGTAGTCCATCCAGGTAATGTATCCTGACCCGCACAGTAAAACTAGATGAGACATGTTTTGCGCCTGCAGGTAACACATGCAGGGTTACTGCATCACGTTGACTTCCCGTTTCTGCACTTGGAGGTCAACCTATGCACATCATCATGGCAGCTCACTGGTGGGTTGATAAATAAAGCACAACTGTGAATGAGTACTGGCCGAAAATAAGGTTTACCTCAGAATAACCTTGAGTGTGGGTGTGTTTGAGTGTGTGTGCATGTGTGTGTGTGTGTGTATATGTGTGTGTGTGTGTGTGTGTGTGTGTGTGTGTGTGTGTGTGTGTGTGTGTGTGTATGTGTGTGTGTGTGTGTGTGTGTGTGTGTGTGTGTGTGTGTGTGTGTGTGTGTCTGCGCAAAGTGATCAGTCAGACTGCAGGGGTGCAGCAAAGTGGCTTTAATTAACAAGGCTGTGTTAATTGTCCGTGGAACACACGTGCCCAGGTAATTACCGTTTCCCTTGAGATGGCTAATTGATAAGTGTCATCCTCTTCGATAAGGATGAAGGGGCAAGCAGTGAGGTGGGGGAAGGCATGATGTGCAGGGTGGAGTGCCAATTGGCAGAGATCAAAAGGCTGGGATGGACAAAGAAACAGATTGATGGGGGAACCTGAAAATAAAAGAGGAGGGGTGATTAAAGAGCGATAGAGAAACGTTATGGCAAAGATGGGTGGAGCCTTATTTTTATCCAACTCCTCCTCCTCCTACTACTACTTTTCCCCCAACGATGTGGTTTACAATCCAGCCTCTCGCTACATCACTGCCTGGCTGTCATGTCCTTCTTTCTGTCTCGCTCACCAGGGTTCCGTACATCGTGGTAGCAGGCTTTACAGCAACAATGGGGTTCAAACCCGCTCAGAGCGCTGTGGTTTGAAGTAGTGTGAAAACCACTTCAAACCATTGAGTTAGGTCTCTGTGTCTGAGAAGATCCTCCTTGACAGGTCTGCAGAAAAACCTTAGCAAATGTTTTTTTTGTGTATGTAGTGGTGTTGGTAAGTGTGTGTGTGTGTGTTCCTGCGCATGTGGTAAATCTGTGTATGTGTGTGTGTGTGTGCAGGGCCGCTGACAGGTTTGGCTGGGCCCGGGACAAAATTCTCTCAATGGGCCCCCCCCCCAAAAAAAAACCACACACACCTCTACTTTCTCAGTCCCTACCCTACCCTTAAATGACGGAAATTCAAAAAAATACTCATTACTCAACAAACAATTTATTTGAACATTTTAACATTAACTTTGTGTGCAACTATTTAGGTGCGAAATGCCATGCGTCAGACTTTTGTGGTGGCAAAGTCATCAATGAGGTCATTGAAGTCCAGCTTCTTTGCAAGCTTGTGCTCTATGGAAAGCATTGCCAGCCCGTTGAGCCTCTCCTGTGACATCTTTGAGCGCAAGTAGTTTTTTATTAGCTTAAATTTGCTGAAGGCTCGCTCACTTCCAGCCAATAGTCACACAGGCTTGGACAGGTAGATCCTGAGAAAAATGCAGAGGTCCCCATAAATGCTCTGAAGCCCCATTTCGTATAAATTAACACAGAAAAGAATAGACTGATCAACTTGGCTAACTCTATCCCAAAGACTACAAAAGTTTAAAAATCTAAGGTTTTTTTTTTTGTTCCCAAAATTGTCAAACGCCGAAACACAACCACAGAATTCCCTTGTGCAGCTCCCAAACACATGACGTCGGGATGACAAGCCCATTTATTACGGATAAACCAAAAGGATTATTTAGAACTTTAATTGGATAGGCTATGGATATGGACTGAGTGAAGTTATGGCTTTCAGAATCATACCACAATAAAACTCACGCTATTGTATTCACTTAGAGCTCATTAACTGCACATTTCATCGACCATTTTTCACTTGACCAAGGGGAATCATGTCAAGGGTACTTTTATTTATCGCCAGACCCGCGTTTATGTCCGCTGAACTTCCAGAGAATGTTTGGGGAACAAGGCGGAGCCCATTCATCTGGCGAGTTTCAAGTTAACGGCAATCAGAAACTAAGTTACAGGCTACCCCAAAACGTCACGTTTATAACCCATTCGTTACATCCAACTCTATCTAAATGGCAATTTCACATGTTGCCATGCCACTGGCTTATTTTAAACCATGAGCCGCGTTACACTGGCTGTACTTGCTGTAGTTTGGTCTGGCTTTGCGAGACTACACTGGCTGTAATTCAGCTGACTGGGAATGATTCTCAAATCAATTCAGCCTGATTGGAGTGCGCAGCGCGTGCCTGCCTGAAACATTTGATTTGGACATGGGCCTATTTGCGGGGTAATGTGCATATTCTAAGATTCAATTAGATATAGGCGTATGAAACACAGTGTAATAAAGCCGTTGTGGTTATCAAATTATTCAATGCCCCCTGTCTGTCTGATATTGATCTCCGTGTGACTTGCTCATGTGGTGCTGCGCTAATATGTTTGACACGCCGCCTGTGCCTGTGTTACTTGACGACGGGGCTGGAAAAAGTTGGCCGTCTTACCTGGCTGTGCTGCACAGCTGCCTTTACTGGTACCTGCAGCATCACCTGAGTCTTTTCTGAAATATTTATAAAGAGATCCCCTCAGGCTTTCGGCTTCTTCCTCTCTTTTTCGCCTTTCTTTTTTTTTCAGGGCTCCTGACTCGCGCACTGACCACTAATGGAATGATGTCGTCTTTTTTCTTCTCCAAAGACCAAACCATTTTGCCATAGGGGTGATAGGGGGTTATTGGCCGTTTTTTCAAGGGCAATGAAGGCAAACAATCTAGGAGTCATTAATTGAATGCAAATAAAGCACTTTTCTTCTCTAAATCAACACATTTTGAAGTATACATACAATAATTAATCCCAACTTCATGGGGGTCCAGTTATGGGCCCCCCCCATTCCAGGGCCAGTCCAGGGCCCGGGACAACGTACCCGTTTGTCCCCCCCTGTCGGCGGGCCTGTGTGTGTGTGTGTGTGTGTGTGTGTGTGTGTGTGTGTGTGTGTGTGTGTGTGTGTGTGTGTGTGTGTGTGTGTGTACTTGTTTGTGTGTGTGTGTGAGTGCAAGTATGTAAGTGTGTGTATGCGTTTGTTTCTAAAAGGGCCTTTGTACACGTGAAGGCATTGTGATTGCTATCCACCAAAAGTAAATTGTACACCATCCTCTTGCCTTCCTTCTTCTTTCCATGTGTATTCGGAACCACACTGTTTTTGTGTCGCCAGCTTGTTTTTAGTTTTATTGTCTGTCTATTACATCTGTTTGTCCATTCACCTGTGCCATCTGAATAAAAAGGGTTGTGATTGCAGAACGGGCAGCAACGACCTTCTCATAACCATGAACATCATCATCATCATCGTCATCATCATCAGCCACCATCCTCAGAACCACCACCTGAACCTGCCCAGCCACAGGGGGCAGTGGCAGACCTGATAGATTTAACCTTTGGAATGGTGACCCAGGTATGGAACCAGCAACCCTGCCTTCCTTCTCTTGAAAGATAAAGGGTTTTACTCTATGGTTGCCCCTGGCAACTGCTCCTTTGAACTCCAACCCCACCTCCCCCCACCTCAGTAAATCCTTCGATTTACTTCTTGCCATGAAATATGAACATTGTGATTCACCCCTGACTGTTGACCCCCTGGAGGCATTTCAATGGCAACCAGATCTAATCAGGAATAAGGGTTCACATAGAAAGTTTCCTTGCCAGAAGCAGTTGACAGTGAATGTATGTGTGTGTGCGTGTGTGTGTATGTGTGTGCATGCCTGTATGTGTGGGCCTGTGTTTGTGTGTGTGTAACTGCCTATGTATGTATGAGTGTGTGCCTGTGTGCGTAGCGACCTGTATATCTGTGACATTGTGTGTGTGTGTGTGTGTGTGTGTATGTGTGTGTGTGTGTGTGTGTGTGTGTGTGTGTGTGTGTGTGTGTGTGTGTGTGTGTGTGTCTGTTTGTGTGTGTGTGCGTGCCTGTGTCTCTATGTAGGTGTCTGTATGTGTGTATGTGTGTGTGTGTCTGTGGATGTGCCTCTGTGTATGTGACTGTGTGTGTACACGAGGTTGAACCAACTTGAGGCAGAGGTAAGTGGGGCGTATTGAGAAGTAAATCACCGCACACAAACGTCAAGCGGTGCTTCTCGCTCTGAACACACGCAAAGGTCATTGTGTCCATCAGAGATTTGTCTGGGCCAATACCGGGTGGAGTGGTGGATGGGGATGAAGGGTGAGGCGGGTGGAGGTTTGTGCAGGGTCAGTGGTTCATTCCAGAGAGTCAAGATACTATCCACATGTTAATAACACATTCATAAAGACCCTGGCATTACCCTGCAGACCGTGACCTGTCCACCCCTTACCCCATCATTCAACATGGCTGGGACCAAGGCCCCGGTGTATAGAGACAGTCCATAAATCCATAAACGTCCTTCATATTTACTTCCGCCTCGTAAAGCCAATGCCAGTAGCAAGCATTCTACCGAAACAATGTATTATGTTAGTGGATTACCAGCGACGGCTCAGATATTGACTTAGCAGTCTGTAATTATTCAGTTACCAAAGAAAAAGGATATGTATGCTCTTCAATTATTTGGCAAATTCTGTTTGCGGCGCAAAAAAACGATGTAATTGCCCAATTGGAGGTATCTCGTGTATTGTGCTGCTAGGGTTGATATATATCTGCCATAGAATGCTGTGGGTTGACATCGCCCTATATTACCGTCTCCTAGCGACCTCGTCTCTGTCTCTCGCTCCCTCTCTCTCTCAAACATTGTCCTCATTTAGAAGTACGCTCGCCGATCCATTTTCTGATAGACAGACAAGAAGAGGTTTCCGGTCTATGTGTGACCTATGAGTTTAGTGAGACAAAAGGAGATATTCCAAGAACATTCATTATCTCAAAAGAAATTACCCGCATCTGTGATTTATGCTAATCTCTGACCATGTGTGCAGGGCTTAAATTCCTTTTAACTACTAAAAATAGACTTCCCTTAACTTGCCACCGGGGGTTAAGATATTATTAATGTCGGAAAGGGAAAGAGATGAAAGGAAATGGTCGCAGAGGGGGGATGATGGGGGGAGGGGGAGGGGGGAGGAGAAAAAGTTTAAGTATGAAAGGGAAGTGCAGACCGTCTGAAGGCTGATCACATATAAACGCCTTACTATCGTTATCCGGTCCTTTGATATCCCTATCCTTTAGGACACACCATGTGATAATGCCAAAGAACAAGAAGGGAGTATTTAGGGAATTGCCATGGAGATGGCGTCCTCCTTCAACAAAGAAGCCAAAAGAGGTCAATAAAAAGTGACTATCGGTTCTTGTGTACATCCATCAGTTGCCGTCAGCTGCGGGCTGAGGGATGTACACAGAACTGGACCCAGCGTTAGAGTCAATCCGATGTACCACGCCAGCCTAACCAATCATTTCATTCCATTGCCCCATCTCCCCATGACCTCATCATCCCCTCTGCTGTGTGGGGATGTGGTTGTCACTGTCCTGTACAGAGGTAGGCACCGGGCACATTGCCCTCCTCCTACGCATGCTGTGCTGCGCGCCTCGCTGTAGCATGCTACACTGTACACACTGTGCATGTTGCAACGGAATGAATATATATGACCCCAGAGTAATACTCTCTGTTAGTGTGGTTTTTCTCTTTGTTTTTTGTTTTCCATCAGTTTCTTGACACCTGGCCAATTCCTCTGTGCTTTTTTTGCTTCTCAGAATATTAACCAACTAGAGCTTTTTGGAGACATGTCCACTCCCCCGGATATCACCTCTCCATCCGTGAGTAGAATGTTTGTTTCCGTTGACTTATTTTCCTGGCGGTGGGCAGCATCCATTGATGTGGATCCGCAGAGGACGAAAACTGCAATACCCATGCTGCAGTTCTTCACATTCCTCTTATCTTGTGTTGGGGGCCTCTACTCTCCTGACCTACATACATCTGTGCATGTTCAGGACAAAAACATTGTGGTTGTTGTTGTCATGAATACATGTCTGCTCTCTGATCAACCCTCTCCTCTCTCCATCCAAACGTCATGGCTGAAGACCCCCGCCTCTCCCGCCAATACCCTGCTAGACCCCTCCCTGGGCCTGCAGCCCCCATCAGAACTCTTTGCCTCCTTCAGCCCCACCTCTTTGCCCTCAGGTAACACCCTGCTCCGTGTGCATCACTCACTCACGCACAGACACACAAGCACGCGTCTGCACACATACACACACACACACAGGGCTGGAGAAAACAAATACACATCTGGAGATAAGGACAGTTGAACAGGAGGAAGACATAAGAGAGAAAATAGATTAAGATAAGAAGGGCAGAAGCAGGTAGGTGGGTAGGAGGGAGATAGAGAGCCGGAGAGGGATTGATGATAAATGGAGATGTGGAGTTTGATGTGGTGGGAGGGTTGGGGAAGTGGAGAAGAGGTTGCCATGCGTTGAATATAAAATGCTTCATTTAGTGCAGGCCCGGGCATTTCTGCTTTACCTTTGGCTCAGTTTAACTGGGCCGGTCAGCAGGGACGTAATAAACATGTGGGGATGGCTGGGGGAGAGACTCTTTGGTATGCACGCTGCTTCTGTGGATGACACTGCTGCGCTGCGCTCTCCTCCTCTCCTCCTCCTCCTCCTCTCAGACATTATTATAAACATGTTTCGTCCTTTCCACTCCTCGCCTTTAAAGTCCTCTCTTCTCCTCTCCAATTTCTTACATATCTATCGTTCCATACTTCCCCACTCTCCGCTATTATTAAATCCTCTCTTTCCCTCTCCCCTCCTCTTCTCTCTCCTCTCCTCTCCTCTCCCATCAAATCCCTTCTACTCACTTCTCCCTCACACTTTCCCTTTTCCCCCTCCTAACGATCTGCCAAGGAGGTGTAAGTGTATAAAGGTCACTCTGGGCATTACGTGCTGCCCTGTTTCTGTATCATAACATTTGGTGGTGCAGGCAGGAGAGGCAGCGTGCAAGTGTGATAGATAGAGAATAGTTGTGCTGTACATCAGTCAGAGTGCATCACATAGAGAGGTCTGGCCATTCATAAGGCCTGCCTCACAAAAAGGGATTATCCCAGTCACTTCACCAAGACCATTAACAGACACTGCATTAGGCACAGGCCAAAAGTAGGCCAGCGCTGTTTGATGATGCGTTGGTTATTATGCTAGTGTGTGCATAGTGCATTGTGTATGTGTTTGAAATTAATATTCTGCTCCCCTTTCTTCCCTGCTCCACATCCCAGACATGAGGGATGTACCCGTGTCTGTGCCTATACTTCCTAGCTCATGTTTCTTACAGCTGTTTGTGTCTCACCCTGACCACCAGGTTATGTGACCATGGGAGCCGTGCCTCCAGCCCACTGGTCCCAGCAGGCCTTCGCCGCCCAGGCCCCCCTGGCATTCGGGGTGCAGTCTCCCCTGGGCCAGGTGCTGCCGGGGGGCCAGCCCCTTATTTGGGGCCAGGCCAACCTGTTCCCCGCCACGCAGCAGCAGTGGGCGGCCATGGCGGCCGGAGCCTTCCCTCCAACAGCCTACCTCCCTGGCCAGCCCGTGGGGCCCCTGCCTGCCGCCATGTTCCAGACCCTGGCCCAGATGGCGGCCATCCCCTCCCCCACCGGTGACGGCCAATCAGGTGTGGCCGCCGCCGCCACCACCACCGCCACCGCAGGCGCATCGGCCCTCTCGCCATCGGCACTGTCGAGTCCCCTGCGCCAGGAACGTGCCGCCCTGAAGATGAGCAAGGAGATGTTTAAGGTAGGAGACTACTTTGAGCCTTCCGTCGCTTCCGCCGAAGGCTGTTAAACTACTAGCCCCTTTGTTGAGGGCCTCTGCCTGAATAACATCTCTGAATATCAGCTATTCCTTTTTTGTTTGGATATTCAGAGACATCTAGATTCTTGCAACTTTCCATTGATAATATATAATAAACATTAAATAATAAATGATAATAAACTTTAACACAAAAAATTAACATCAATCTGCCAATCACTAGTCAAAAAATCGAATCCCGTTCTATCAGTTATACAAAAAGAAATACATTCATTCGTCATTAACTTTGACCTCCCGTGCAGCTTGTTATTGAATACCCTTTTATTATTATTGAAAACCTTCTTTGGTGACAGGACTTCCCCCTGGCGAGGGCTCCAGCCATGCCGGGCCCGAAGATGGGGCAGCCCAATCTAGCAGGAACCTCTGATGCTTTCAGCAGCTACTTCAACCGCGTGGGCACCGCCCAGGACACAGACGACTGTGACGACTTTGACATTTCTCAGATGAATCTGACACCTGTCACCTCTACAACGCCCTCCACTAACTCACGTAAAGACACACATGCAAACACATACACACACACACGCTCAAACACACACACAAACACATTCATGAACAAATACTTGCAAAGACGCCAATTGACAACATATGGCATTTCACCGTTATTCACTTCATTTATTTAACATGGTCACTCACAACGCATATTAAACACACGCTGGAAAACCGCACATGAACCGAAACAGACAACACACAAATATGCAGAAGGAGAATATATGTCAACGTATCAATGTATCATAGACAGGATATATATTGACATCATATACCATATACATAGCCAAATAGATTTTTATAGATAGTGTTATTTCTAAGTGCTTATGCCACGGAACCCATTGAGTTATGTTCATAGTTCCTTGAAAACGGCACAAACAAATGGCAGGTTTGTGTCCAAAACGAGGCATTGGGCTTCCATCACTGCATTTTGACCAGGGTGCTGCTCAGTCAAAATAATCAACCCCCCCTAATATACCACTGCCTGCAATTCGTTCAAAAACGACTTCAATGAGGACCCCATATCTGATTTCGGTAAAACATCGACTGGGGCTACCCGCACTTTGGAGAGGAAACAATTCAAGGCAAGACTTTCTTAGAATGTGAGGCATACAATTAAATGGAGATTTTAGGATACCCCTGGTGACATCAAACACACTGCCCACACATCGCGCTGACTATATTGTACCCTGTGGAAATTTATGTTTTCGAAAAGCACTTCGACAGCCTTGGCGAAAAGGGCAATTTGGATTGGTTGTAAGTATATCTGGGCCTGAGGTACAGCTAATCCTTTCCCCCATCCCGCAGCGCCAACATCGGCCCCCAGGCAGAGCTCCCCCTCCAAGTCCTCACATGTCAGCGACCCCCCAACCGACGCAACGGACCCCCCTACGGATGACTCGTTTGGCGAGGTAGAGGGCAGCCCTAGTCGCAGTGGCGAGGAGGACCCTGTAAGTGTGTGTTTGCATGTGTGTGTGTGTGTGTGTGTGTGTGTGTGTGTGTGTGTGTGTGTGTGTGTGTGTGTGTGTGAATGCTAGTGTCATCAGCTGATAAATAGCCCATGTTAAAGCTTTGGCAGGCCAGGTAATCACTCTACTTGATTAAGGGGCAGACCTGTGTGTGTGTGTGTGTGTGTGTGTGTGTGTGTGTGTGTGTGTGTGTGTGTGTGTGTGTATGTGTGTGCGTGTTTGTGTCTGTGTGACTGTGTGTCTATGTGTTTATTTATTATATGAGGAACCTTTTTGGGGGATTTTAGCCCACCTTATACGGGAGATGATAAGGGGACGTGCACCAGTCGATGTGTGTGTGTGTGTGTGTGTGTGAGTGTGTGTGTGTGTGTGTCTGTGTGTGTTTGTCTGTTTGTGTGCTTGCATGTGTGTGTGGGTGTGTATGTGTGTGAGTGTTTGTGTGTGTGTGTGTGTGTGTGTGTGTGTGTGTGTGTGTGTGTGCTTGCATGTGCGTGTGTGTGTGTGTCTGAATGAGTGTATGTGTGTGTATGTAGCTAGCAGGGCGTTAAGTGAGCTGGTGGAATGGACAGAGACATCATTAAGTGTTTATTAATATGAGCCTGGTATCCTCTATACATCAAATGAATGGAAAGGCTCTTCCTGGCTAACATGAAGAAGAATTAGTGGCCCAATTCACCCCAGCAATTTATATTTATTCAGTCCAAGCCAACCAGGTCTGACCCAGAAATAGACAGGGAGAGATAAGGGAGCGGTGAAGAGGTGTAGAGGGGGTCCGGTGAGGGGTAGGAGGCCTGTGTGACCTTCCGGAAAGAATCCAAAGCAAGGCTCGAGATTCTAGCCCATTCTGTCTTACTTTGTTTCTCTTTGTCTCTCTGCCTGTCTTTCTTCCTTTTTGTTTTCTCCTTGGATTCCCTCCATTGCGTCTCTCAACCTTTCAGCACTTTTTTGTTTTACCTTTATTATGCTTCTCTTTTTGTCTTGTTGGTTTAACGCTTTTCATACAGTCATTATTGAAAAGACTTACAGAGGGAAGAAGAAAGCAAGAGCTTTCACATTCTAGAAAATGCCACAACCTCAAAAGAAGGGGAACCTTTCCGAGACTTGAGGAAAGGAAGGAAAATAATGCATTTGGGGCCACTGCCGCCCACGCGCTGATTCGTGTGAGGACGGGAGAGATAGAAAGGTTACCCAGGAACCGAGAGAAGGGGAAAAAAGGACAGAACAAGTAGAAGTGGGAATAAACAGCATCCTACAATATGGGGTGTGAAAAGCCAAAGTGTTTCAGGGGAAAGCAGCAAATCAATAGAATGAACACTAAAAGGCTTTCATAATAGGTCACTCACTGTGTGAGTTTCAGTGTTTGGATGTGTGTGTGTGTGTGTGTGTGTGTGTGTGTGTGTGTGTGTGTGTGTGTGTGTGTGTGTGTGTGTGTGTGTGTGTGTGTGTGTGTGTGTGTGTGTGTGTGTGTGTGTGTGTGTGTGTGCGTATGCGTGTTGTGTGTGTGTGTGTGTGTGTGTGTGTGTGTGTGTGTGTGTGTGTGTGTGTGTGTGTGTGTGTGTGTGTGTGTGTGTGTGTGTGTGCTTATGTGTGTGTGTTTCCATGTGTGGATATGTAGGTGTGGGGCTGTCAATATATTTGAATGGGAGTCTGAGAGTTGGAGATGAGCAGTGGTTTTTATCTCTGATCGTTCTTTTTGTCCCTTTTCTCGATGGTCACTTTCTCTCTTCAGCTCCTGTTTACGCCTTTGCCATTTTCAGTCCTCAGAACTGCTGCGGCCCTCCTTCAACTTGATTCTTCCTCTGTTTGCTTCCTTTCTCTACCTTCTTTTCCTCCATTTCCTATTTCACAAACTCGGTTCTTCTTCTTTCAAATCTACATTTCCACCGACTGTTTCTCCACACTCCTCCTTCCTGAATCCCTCTCCTTCCCTTCTCCCTCGTCCACGCAACATTCCACACACCGCTCCTATTCCCCCTCTCTTCTTCCTCGCCGGCCACCGCATCGCTTCACTTCTCCTGCTGTCTAGGCGTGTAGTTCTGGTTCTCCCTGCCCCAGCGAGACGACAGAGCCTTGTCCTGACCAGGCCAGTCCAGAGGCAGGGAGCTAGACAACCGCAGGGAAGGGTAGGTATCGACTCTTTCTCTTCCTTCCACCACTTTAAATTCCATAAGGATGCAGACCTCTCCCTGTCTCTGACTTTCACTCTCTCTCACTCTGCTGTCCTCCGCCTTCTGCCTTGCCTCTTTGTCACATCACTGCCATCATTGATTCTTTTTTTAACCTTCACTGGAATTTCCTCATTGTTTCTTGCACCCCCGCTATCCTTGCCTGCTATCAAACATGTCTTCCCTGCCTGCGTGTGTGTGTGTGTGTGTGTGTGTGTGTGTGTGTGTGTGTGTGTGTGTGTGTGTGTGTGTGTGTGTGTGTGTATGTGTGTGCGTGCGTGCGTGCGTGCATGTGTGTGTCAATGAAGTCGGTGTGTGTTGTGTTGTGCGTGAGTGTGTGGTTTTTTCATTGCTATGCTATGTCTGTTTGCTGTTAAGTTGTATCTTTTTATATTATTATTATTAATACTATTATTAGAATTATTATTTTGCAACCCTCGTGAGTATTCCACTGTACAGCGAAGCAATGATCCCACAAAGCCTGCTTTAATCCGAATGTATAGCCATCCAATATTTATCCCTATTCGCTTTGGAGCGACTGTACCCCGGTAACCTCCTACTCCTGCTCCCACACCCTGGTTTTATAAGGCCCGTCCGGTGCGCCTCACAGCACAACGCAACCGTTAATTACAGATCATCAGCAAAAGTGCACTGCTGGGAACAATGGTGTCTTTTGTCATTGGCTGGTTTTGTCAGTGATACGCTGATCTCTGGTGATTAAGGTTAACCCCAAGTGACGCGCCGTGTCGTTTTAGTTTCAGGCATATTGCATAACGTTTAGCGATGCAATGTGACACACAGCGTATGCATTCTTTTAGAGGGACGGGGGAACAGTAAGTGGCAGAGAGCACAGACATCATCCCTACTGATAAAAACATGAAAAGACTGCCGTGTTACTCAACGCAGAGTTGAAGACTTAACGCAGCGTAGACTCAGAGCGGCTCATGGAGGCAGTTTATAAACAAAACCTCAGGGGCCTTAGCTCACATGACCTGATAGCAAAGAGTTGTGCTCACAGACTGTTTGTTTCCTCCTAGGAGACCATCGGTACAATATATGCAGAGCGGCGTCAAGACACGATTTACACCCACGCACACACATACACACACACATATGCAAAAGCATACAAGTGCAGCCTCGACGGCATAACCCTTGCACTATTTCTGTCCAAATTCATACACACGGGCAGGCAGCCATGTTGGTGCCTGCCTCCGAACCGCCGTCTGTGCGGGGCCCCCCCCCTGCCCACACACTTCCATACAGCAGCTTCCTAATGATAGCTGTTGGCAGCCAGTCCCACACAGATTTTTTTTTTAATGATTATCTTTTCATCAGTTAATGCTGGGGTGCCAGGATTAATGACTGCCCGGACATAATTGGCTTTAATTAAAGCCCAAGACGCCTCCTCGTCACCCCCACTGAAGGGGGAAGGGGAGATGGCATCTTGGGCCGTGGAAGGGAGAGTGGTGACTAGTGTCTCTGATGTGTAGCTCCACAAACCCATGCGCCCCTTATCCCACACGTGAACCCAACTAAAGCTTGTCACACTGAGAGGTTTGAGTTAAAATATCATTTGTGTGTGTGTGTGTGTGTGTGTGTGTGTGTGTGTGTGTGTGTGTGTGTGTGTGTGTGTGTGTGTGTGTGTGTGTGTGTGTGTGTGTGTGTGTGTGTGTGTGTGTTTGTGCGGGGTGGAAACTGAAGCGACCTCAAGGAAGTCGTTTTTGTTCCTGTGATGTTGTAGGTAGGAACACTGGACTTCTTTGGTTCGGGTCTAATGAAGATGCATCCATATGGTGTTTATGTGCTCAATCACAACTACTTAAGACACCTTGCCAAGCGAACACACACGCACACACACATAGACACACGCCCAAACACAGTCACACACACACATGCACACACATGCACACACACACAGACATATGCATGCACACACGCACACACGCACAACACACACACAGCCACACCTACACACACAGTCATACCACACATACACACACACACAAACACACACCTGTGCATTAGACCTAGTTATTCCCCAGCCAAACACACCTGTGATTGCTGCCACAGCCACCTGTGCCCGGATTGCAGCCAAAAAAGTGTGAGTTTGTGTGTAGGTGTGAGTATTTGTGTCTGTGGTTGGCTGTCGTCCAACAGTAGGGGCCGGACGTACATGTGTTGAGGTTTTCGCGGGAGTAAGTGTTTTTCTTTTTTTTGTGTTGGCTGATCTCATGGTGTCCAGTGGTGTCACACACGCACTCATGCACATAAATACACATGAGGAAAGACACACATGCAGAGAACCACATATTCCACAGACAATCTCTCTCACACAAACACATACACACACACACACACACACACACACACACACACACACACACACACACACACACACACACACACACACACACACACACACACACACACACACACACACACACACACATACACATATACACAAATCCACACACTAATAAAGCACACATGAATGAATAAACATTTGCTGCACACAACACTCACCTTTATATTGAAAGAATGAAGGCATAATGAACACCAGATATTTAGCCTATTAGGCTCAGATTTTTGTTTCCATTAAGCAGCCCATCCCTCCTCCTTCTCCTCGTCCTCCACTTCCTCTTCGATCACCTCTTCCAATTCCATCCCTACCACCACCTCCACCAATTCCTCCTCCACCACCTTCTCCTTCCCTACCTCCTCATCCTCCACCACCTCCTCCTCCACCTCCTAATCCTCTAAATCAGAGATCTTCAACAGGGGGTCCGCGAACCCTAGGGGATCCGCGGAGGTACTGCAGGGGGAGGGGGGATCGCGAAAGTTATGGTTGATTAGATTATTTTTTTTCATTTCAATTTTTCCACAAATTTAAATGTCTATAAATACACATTAACATGAATCCAACACACTAGCCGCGTTTACCTGGACACTTCTGATCTGATTTTTAATCGGAATTGATCTATTCCTATCATGCGATCCGAATGTGGAATGTACTGTATATATGGCATTTACAAAAGTGGTAACCGTATGTTTGTATATCTCTCGCGCATACCTGACACATCTGGACCGAGCACTCTAGCAGGAGAGAGCTTTTCTCTGCCTGCTCCTTCAATTAAGAAGGACAGCACAGCAACGTCAGTTTCTCGTCCGGTCCTTATATCTACCCCCTCCTCCGCCGCAAACAATACGTATTTGGATGAAAGTGCACAGACAAGACTGATGGGAGAGAGAGAGTGCTGTTATGTAAGGGATAATGTACAGAACGCCGGTCATTATCGGGAAAATAAGCGATCAGCAGAGAAATTGTCCGCCAAAGACGTTGACGCCGCTTAGCAACCGGACACGCTGGGGTTGATAAGTTACCGGACCACTTGCAGAGTGTTAAGAAAGACGCGAATCAGTCACTAAATGACACTAACATGCATCACAAATTTTCGTTTACACATTTATGTTTTAAAAATGTCAATTTGAATAGCTTTTATGTACATTACATGCAATTGACAGACATTGGTGATCTTGGCAGGTATCCGTTTATTATGTTATGTTATGTTTATGAATGGCTGTTGCATGGCCACCCTACTCAATGTACCTTGCACATGTTTAAAATAAAAGCATGAATCTATGAACCTGTGTATTATTTGAATATCTTAGTATTGAATGCAAAATAACAAGGTACATTTATGCATGGCACTATAGGACCAGTTTAAGAAAAAACACAATTTTATACAATACATAAGTAGGGGGTCCCCGCTCCATCGCTCGATCAGTTTGGGGGTCCTTGGCCTGGAAAACTTTGAAGACCCCTACTCTAAATCATTCTCGAGCCCCTTCTCCTCCACCACCTCCCTCTCCACTAACTGCTCCTCCCCTCCCTCCTCCTCTTACTCAACCTCAATCTCCAGCCCATTCTCAACTACCTTAACCTCCACCTGCTCCTACAACTCAAACGTCCACCTCCACCACCTGTCTCTACCCCCTCCCCCTCCTCATCCACATACTGTTCCATTTCCTCCTCCTCTGCCTCTTTCACCTCATTCTCAACTCACTCCTCATCCATCACATTATCCAACACCAACTCTGCCTTCGCCTCCTCCACCACCTCTGCCTCCACTCCCTCCACCTTCCTCACCTCCAACGGCTCCGCCCCTCCCCCCCTTCTCCCCCAACTACGTCTCCTCCCCCTTTCTTCCACCACCTCCACCCTCATCTCCTCCACCACCTCAACCACAGCCAACTCCACCCCCTACTCTTCCACCTCCTCATCCCCCTCCTTTTCCCGCGTCCTCCTTCTCCATAATCTCCTCCTCCCCCTCCTCCATCACCTCCTCCAGCACCGTTGGCAGCGTGGACTGAATGATGTAGAGGCGCAGTGCCGGATAGTGAGCTTGGGCGCTCTGGGAATGCTTGGCCTTGTCACTGCTGCTCTCAGCATCTCTCTGTCACTCTTCTTTCTCTCAGTCACTCAGTGGTGCTGGCGTCTCCTTTCTGCTGACTGTCTGGGTCTGGCAAGCCTCTCGAAATGCCACCATAACTACCCTTCAGCTCCAACAGCTTTTTTTGCGTTTGAGCATCACTCCGATATAGCATGAACTTTAACTCTCTAAATGAGAATTGGTCTGCAGAACCGCTTTGGTTTTGGTGGTCATGTCATGCCGCACATTGATTCAAGAAGTGTCTACTGTGCAAAAATAATGCAAAAGACTGGAAAGTTAGTAATTCTTCAAAAGTTTTTGGTTCAAGGATGATTGAATAGTTTGTCATTGTACTACTCGATTCACCAAATAAAATGTGATTAACTTGGACAAGGACGCTGATCTTGGAAAGTCCTTCCACTCCCTCAAAACATTCCATTGTATATTTTTGAATTTTTTTATAAGAACATGTTGCTGATGTTTGTTAGAGGGAATTGTTTTTTGCATTTAAGCACTAGCTTTTGAGGACATGGGGGCGTTTTCCAATTTACATATTCATAGAATGATACAGTGATATTAACATAAAGGTGTAGAATCAGTGCTAAGCCTGAGAAAAAAACATAATATATTGAATGATACGGGAAAAGGTTCAGGGGACCTTTAAGGAACTAACTCCATTTGCAGTACAATTTTCTTAAATACGATTTTAAGGTTTTCAGGTCTGAACGACCTGTAAACAGACCAGGCTATACTCTTAGCAATCTGGGCCTCTGGGAGAAAGAGAGGTCTTCCGGAAATCATCATATCACCAGTCATGAGCCTCCAATCCACCTGTGATGGTGGCAGATTGATCGATTGGTAATTATGGGTATGATAATCACACCCATGATTACTTAAGTCGTATGTGCTCCGATTGCAGGGGTTTGCATTGTCAAGCGCGGTTTTCAGCTAGCTTGGGGTTTCGAGTAAAGAATAGACGCAGTGAGTCACAAACTGGTGTTACTAGGCAGCTTGTTTCTCGCCTGTCACTGATTCATAAGGCACAGGATAGACAGAATGAAGAGGGAACGCGGATGGAAATGCATCACTGCGCACACGACACAGATACCAATATGTTGGCACATGCTCCTCCATTCTCACAATGTGACACACCCAGACACACACACACACACACACACACACACACACACACACACACACACACACACACACACACACACACACACACACACACACACACACACACACACACACAATGGCAAGCAACCACACATAGAAACTCAATACCAATTACACACGCAGCCACAGACATACAGACATTAGGTTTTATGAGCGAAGGGTCTGTTGTTCTCTGAGAGCTCTACATGGGCACCGATGAACTGAGCGATAACTTTTGAGAAAACCGACGCCAGTCTTCTACTGCCACCTGCTGGCCAGAGTAGAAATGAAAGCTAATAAGATATTTTAATTGATCAGGAGGATATTAGGCCTAGCATTGGTAGCTAAGTTGAAACAATATAACCACTTATATATAAAAATATATAATATAATAATGATAATAATATAATAACCACATTGCTTTCTGTGAGTTAATGTGAAGTCGAGTAGACCTAGTCGACTCTGTGACTCTGTGTATATTCAAGGTTTTTTTCTAATGCTGTTGTCATGTTTTTTCCCCCAGAAATGGAAGGACCCGCTCTATGCCCAGGTCAACAAAGGGAAAAAATAAAAAAGCTACAAGAGACGTCAGAACCAGACCAGCAATTGGCAAACCAACAGAAACCTTCAGTGTGTGCGTGTATGTGCTTGTGCAAGTGTGTGTGTCTGTGTGTGTGTGGGTGTGGGAGTGTATAAAGCCCGACTCTGCCCCTGCACGGTACCACTGCCATTCCTCCTCTCCAATGTCTAACAACCTCCCCAGAGAAAGCTCCTCTAGCCCACGTACCTTCATCTCCTCCTCCGCCTCCTCCTCCTCATCTCGGCTGCCCTCGCTCTCCCTGTAAAGGACAGAGAGAGTTAGCGAGAGCGATAGAAAGACCTATGGTTGATTCCTCTTATATGAGATTGATATCTGTCACCAAATGCTCTTCCCTCCTGCTCCTCAATCTGTACCAATACCAAGGGCCAACACTTACAGATAGACCTGCTCCACCTACACCCATCCAGCCCTCCCCTTCTCTCTTTGCTTCTCTCTCTTACTCGCTCCTCCTCCTACACCTCTTCTTCTTCCTCCACCTCTGACATTTCCCATACCAGAGTTGTGGCCAGATCGACTCCTCATCCATCCACCTATGCGTGTGTGTGTGTGTGTGTGTGTGTGTGTGTGTGTGTGTGTGTGTGTGTGTGTCTCTGTGTGTGTGTGTGTGTGTGTGTGTGTGTGTGTCTCTGTGTGTGTGTGTGTGTGTGTGTGTGTGTGTGTGTGTGTGTGTGTGTGCGTGCGTGCATGTGCGCGGCAAACACAGACTACACTACTCAACTCATAAACACACACTGAGACTGGAAGGTATAAGAGCGACCATATTTTATGTACACGCAAATGAATTAGTGCGTGTAGCAGAGATCCAGTGGAGGAGCTAGATTCTAATGAGCCTACCAGGACAAATCTACTGCTTCTGCTTGGAAGATCCCTCCACCTGATTGGTCGGGCGTTTTTTTGTTTCGTTTTTTCCCCATACATGTGAGTGTCTGCTGGATCAATATGCAGAAAAGGACAACTGGAGCGACTCACATACAAATACATACACAGACATGCACAGGGGACGTGTGTCGGTTCAGAGCCAATATGTTGGTGTTCAACACTCCTACACCCACGAAGACCCAGAAAGACATACATATACGTGAATCAGACACCCGGACAAACACACACATTCAAATAATAAAATCAGACACTACTACATATACACCTATCAAAATACCACTTGACACACACGCAAACATTTGATTGGCCAAACATGTGTAAGTGGCCAGCTGGACACAGGCCAGAGGACTAGACGTGCTACAGAATGGGATCTGTGAAGACATGGATGTTGCAAATCAAACTGATTCTGTGATTGAACTGTTCACTCTCTATAGCTTTTGTACAATACAAATGAAAAAGAAATGAACAAATAAATGAAGACAAAAAAATGATTTTTTATTTTATAAGTCAAATCCGGCCACCGGGGGCAGCTCTATAGGAGTTATAGAGTGTACATGGCTTTAAGGCATCTGATCCATGGTTTGCCAAGCTCATTTTGTAAATAATGATAACAAGAATCATTTGGTCCAGCGGACTTCTGTGCTATAAAATAGGAAGGCTTCCGTTATGCAAATTCTTTATAGATTTTACCCAAGCAATATCAACGTTCGTCCTCTACTTATGTTTCCGGGTCTTGTCTCAAAGCGCCCCCTCCCCCAACCCTCACCCCTGGCTTCAGTCCCCTGAGCCTCGTTTCACACAACACCCTTGTTTCTCGTCTTAACCCTTTGTTGCCCAACATAAGGTCCCATTACCCCCTACACTGCACCAGTGTATCAAAGTTAGCATGACTGCTCATGTGACAGCAGCCGCTTCGCCATGTGACTTGTAGAACCCCCTCTCCTGCTCTACGTCCCATCACGTGTAGAACCCTCTCCCCCGCTCTGTCACACCTAGCTGCTCCATCCTCATTACCTGATTCAACCCCCCGCCCGGTCCGCCCACCTCGTAGCGTCCCATTCCTGAGTCCAGTGACCCTGCTGTACATGAGCGTCTCACCAGGGGGGGTGTTAGTCGTTCGTTGGTACATCCCCACCGCTGGGCTATCCGTCTCTCTGGTTCCAGAACATCTGCATCCAGGCCTCAACTCGAAGCCAGTGACTCCTTATTTTATGGCCTCCAGTCCGCTGCCTCATTTGATTTCTCTTTTATTTATTTTGAATTTTTGGACTTATTGATTTTGGTGTTGATTATCTTGATTAACAAACAAAATGATTGAGCAAAAAGTGAAATGGATTTAAAAAGGGAAAGCGTTGTTTTTGAGTCCGTAACATTTCTAGACCCTGTTTTAACTTTTACCTCAGCTAACGGTTTCTTAAGCGTCAAAATTGACACGTCATTTTTTTATCATTATGAATATGATGCATCCTACAGTGGATTTTTAGATGATTTTGCTTTTTTTCTCTTTTGTTTTGATCTTACGTATTCCACAATGTATTACTGTTGCAAATAAACACATCCCAAATGACTAATATGTCTATCCACACTTTATTTTACTCCTCTAGAGTAGTTATTTACATGCGTGAGAGACAGAGTGAGAGGGAGAGAGAGAGAGACTAATGGTTCGTGTCTGGCAGAGGTGACCCCTGTGTGTTTGAAAGCAAGGCGGGGGCACACTATTGTGTTGTAACTCAAGCCTGCTTTAATGAGCTGTCATGTCTCCGAAGTGCTGCTCTGACAGCCTCTAATGCAACATGCCATAAGCTTAATTAGCAGCTGAATGCCCAGCCAGGCCATTCCCTTCCTCTGTCTTATTTCCATACCAGCGCCTCCCTGCAGGATGCATAAACACAGTTAGCCCAGCAATATTAACAGTCCAGAGTTAGTTTGTTCACGGCATCCTATGTATGGAAATGTTTGCATGGGTACGTGTGGATAACATGATATTTTAAAGGTCAAACGGTTAACAATTAACCTGGGGAAAATCTGTTTGAAATGTCAGAAATTCACAGGACACAGCCCTCATCAGGCCATTGATACCAAGGGGTTTCATCAACCAATGGGAACGGTCCTATTGTTTCTCCATAAGCTAGAACCATAGTACACAGGCCCTCTGCTCCCCTTAAAGGTCCCACAGAACAAGTATTTAGCTGTTAGCCTGTTCTATAAGTTAGTGTGTGTGTGTGTGTGTGTGTGTGTGTGTGTGTGTGTGTGTGTGTGTGTGTGTGTGTGTGTGTGTGTGTGTGTGTGTGTGTGTGTGTGTGTGTGTCTGGGTGTGTGTGGGTGTGTGTGTGTGTGTGTGCGCGTGTTTGCGTGCGGGTGTGTGTGTGTGTGTGTGTGAATACCCTCTTGATTAGCTGTGAGGTATGTGTCAATAGCCTGGAATGTAAGGTATCAGCTACAGTATCATTTATCATATTTATAAAGGATTTCGGTATAAGTAACTCAAACATATCCGTTTCAATTCCAAAGAGACAGCCCACTCGACGGATATCCTTGAGCTATTTGTAAAGGCTACATCTTGGGTTCACCGATGGAAATCTCTACTGTTGTAGGTTAGTAAATCGTTTTAAAATACGTTCCTACTCGGGAGGCCTGCCACACACCCCTACGAAGCCTGACTCACATTCGTGGCACACCCTGTGCCAGACAAGCCACATTCCTGAAGGTAAAAACCTGTCCGGGAGCTGTCGATTAAGGTATGAGGCATTAAATCCTCCACCGGGACAAGACTTGTTGGACGAGACTGAGTGTTTCGGCAAGGTAAGGAGGGATATGCGCATCAACTTCTTTCTCACATCGAAACCTGAACGCGATGAGCCCATAGCACAGCACAGGACGCTGATGTTTGTGTTATTCTTCCAGACTTCAAGTAGGCCTAGATGAGAAACGATATATCGTTCAATCATTTACATAGTAGTTGTTGCAGCGATATATTATTATTTTTTACCAAGAGGAAATAATCGTTGGATCCAGAATGAGAGGCAAATGAGAATATCAGTGGAGTTGTCTTAAATAAACACCTGACGACCTGAAGCGCAATGGATCAGGTACGATTGATTCTATTGAAAACTTCTCAAAAACGACACTATGTAATGCTTTACGACATGACTGTTTGATATCCTACTGATCTGTAGATTAGGTTACAAATACGTTTTAATCGTTGTGTTTGTTTTCTTTTTGTTGTGAGGCAATAGATAACCAAACAAAACAAATATAAAACCTTTTTTTTTTAATCCGGTGTGTGTGTGTGTGTGTGTGTGTGTGTGTGTGTGTGTGTGTGTGTGTGTGTGTGTGTGTGTGTGTGTGTGTGTGTGTGTGTGTGTGTGTGTGAGAGAGCAATTGGGAGTCTATTACTAATGGTGGTTTTGATAACCTATGAAAGAACATAAAGACAGTCAGATTTCTTCCATTTTATAACTGGAAGAAATCAAAATCACTTTTAACTAACAATAACAATTGTAAGTAATACAATGTAATACAATGTCTACTATCACTTTATATTTACAATTACTGCGAATTTGCCCTTTCTGCCTAATGCTCCCCTCAAGCAGGAGGACACAATGGACTTCAACGCCCTGAGGGCTAAGTTCCAGGATGAGGAAATACTCCTGAGGCAACCCAGAAGCAGACCTGTCCTCCCAGAGAAACCCCAGATCGTCCCCCCTCCCCAGAGTCCCACCCACCACCTGCCGGCAGGGGCCCGGCCCTCCATTCTCACCTCCATCAACTTAGACACCAGGATGGCGGGGGCCCCCAGGGTAGTCTTCAAGGGGGACAAGAAGGACAGCCGGAAGCCCCTGATACCGCTGACCAAGACCAAGGAGAAGAACGACGATAAGTCCAAAGCCGGCAGTGATAAGGACAGAAAGTCCACGAAGGGGAGCAAAGAGAAGCAGGACGTGGAGGATAAAGACCCGCCCAAGCCGAAGAGCGGGAAAGACAAGAAGGGGCTGCTTCATTTCAGATCCAAAGAGTCCAGTGAGCTGGTGCCCGCCTCGCCTCCACCAAAAGGCACCCTCAGGAAGATGACCTTCCCAGGCTTCAAGAAGATCTCCAAGAGAGGGTCGATGGACATTGAACCCATTCTCGACTCCCCCAGCCCGGACGTCCACAGTGGACTGGCTCCACTGGTCCCGAGTGGCTCCCTCCCCTCTGTAGGAGCCCCAGCTGCAGAGCACACGCTGCCCCCCGCCACAGTCCCCGAGTACAACCCCATGGCAGCCCTCATGCCACCCAACTTTATCCCTATCGCTCCTCCCAACGGCCCCTCCTATGCCTCCCTCACAGACAATGTCCCTGCAATGCACACGGCTCCCTGGCAAGAGACAGAAACTCTATCAGAGGTGGAGCCCGCCCCCGCCGCGCCTGTTTCAGCCAGCCACAGATCTGCCACACCCTCCCCAGTCCGTAACTCCGTACAAAACAGCCCCTTGCTCAGCTCCGTGGCTGCCCCCAGCCCGGCCCCCTCCAGCCCCAGCACCCCACCGCTCGGATCGGGGCAGATCTCCGCCAGAGCAGGGGTGGAGGTTGACCACAACGGGGAGGAGCTCCCCATCACGGCCAACGCTGACGACGCCCTGCCCCTCTCGGCATCTCCCAAAATGGAGCGTCCGGGATCTGCGCTGTCCTCGGCCCTGGAGCGGGCGGGGAAGACCCCCGGGAAGAAGACCACTCCGGCGGACCAGAGGATCCTCCAAGCCCTGGAGAAAGCTCGCAGGAAGGCTGCCAGGTGAACTATGTGTCTCAAGCACTCTTTTAGATTCATCTTAAGTCTGTTGGCAGACGAGCTCAACGCTGGCTTTCGCTTCATATTCGTTCCGCCCATTCCTTTGGCTGGAAGCGGGGATCCGTAGGCGCGTAATTGACGATAAACAGACATCGCAAACTCGGCCGTAGTAGTAAACTGTAAAAAATAGTAAATCTTTACAAATCGTACACTGTGTGAATTGACAGTATGGATCTAAAGTTCGATTCAATTAAAATTCCCTCTCACAGGAATGGAATTTTGATCTGTGGAATTTATCTCTGTAACAAAGAGAAGTTCTGCCATCTGCTAGCAAAGTAGGACTTCTGGATTCAAGATTACTTTTGCAGTGGTATTGTTTGGTGCCCTTTGTTTAGATTGTTGAAGGGGTAGTTTCAACTGCATACCCTCATTGTCTTATCTTGCTAATGAGCCACGCTAATGAATAATGCTGAATAATCTTGCACTTGTCCATTGTTCCTCCACAGTCCCTTCACTTCAAATCTAATGAACCCAACTCCAGAAGGATTCCCTCCCCCAGGCAGCCTCGTTGATCTGCCACCACTGGACTATGAGGATCAAAGGAACCCTCAAGCAGCCCACGTAAACGGTTTTGTGAACAGTATGTACAGAAGAAAGCCGATGGACCCCCCCGCTAATCCCTCTCGTTCTTCCTCTGTCTCTCTGCGCCTTGCTCTATTTCACTTCATCCTCAGTCTGTCACCGTATGTTCTGGTTTCATTTTGGTTCCACTTCTCGTAATCGTTGAAAATACTATTTTACAATGGTTAAAGGTCTGCTCTCTCTCTCTCCACTCAATATTACTAACATACCTGTACAGCTGGCGAGGTGCACACACACATAGACACGTAGCAGCGTTTGAACTGCAAACTGAAATGTGGTATGCGCACAGCAGTGGTTGCCAGGAGGTCCTAAGTCAGGAGTGTTTTTTTGTCCAAATATTTAAATAGGGAGACAATGCATAACATCACCTAGATACTTCTTGTGCACCAGAAACGACGAGCAGAAGGCGGGGCTGTTAGGAGGAATGCCGAACATGCCTGTAATGTGAACGTGGAACTGAAGACTCTCTGAGATGAGTCGTGATCACAGCTCGATGTATTTTAACCAGCTGCCTCACTTTAATCACTGCCTTCTGTATTTCAGTTTTAATGTGTGTAAGTATTGCATAATGCAATTGCACATTTAATATTAAGATAAGGCTTTTGCCAGTGTGGTGCTGTCGACACTAATGATAGTCTATAGTCTAGAATTGCGTGTGTGTGGGGGGAAGGCTTGGGGGGGGGGGGGGGGGGGGGATGTGGGTGTCTGTTGTATACATTTGCTTGTTAATTTGAACACAGTATATAACATATAAGTATGTTTTTCCGGATAAACGTCTAACAAAGGTCAAGAAGTTTAGATATAAATTTATGTTTTCAAGAAATTAAATGGTCTGACCTGCTTTCACACACCAGATATTTGAATGCAACATACAACAGTTGAATACAACAGTTGTCAAAAATAACGTAGTAGGAATGAACATTGACTAGATTGAGACAAACTGACCAAACAAGCTAGCCAGCTGTGGGTTAGCACGTTGCAGGATTTTTGAGGCAGGGGACTTGAATGTATGATACTATTGGTGGACATTTGGAGCCTGTTTGTGTGGTATCATTATCAGAAGATTGTTGCAGCTGTAGAGGAACTCTCTATGATCTTGATTTGCTTTTGTATACCTTACCACAGCAGGAGGATATTTGTTGAATGACAAAATGTCTGTGGAAGTGAGGTGAAAGACATCAACTCATTTCATTGTGTTTGACTGCTTAGGCTTCTTGCCCATTGAACAATTTAGCTTGGCTTATCTCACGTATTGTTCCCTCTTTGCCTGTTGAAACCTCTTTGTAAATGTATGTAACAAGGTATGTTTTGTGTCGCAAGGTACGTCTGAAGAGGGTCCTGACGTGATGCCAGAGCTCATGGTGGTCCCTCCGCCTCCGCCGAGAAGGGCCCTCCCTGACCCCCAGGTTCTTGGAACCCCTCCACTAAAACCCGCCAGGCCCCCCAGTGTCAATCTGACTCCCTACTTGTCTCCGCCCCTGGAGGGTAAATATGTCAACATAATTCACGTACACAAGCTATTTCCTATAATGTACAGGCAGTTTGTGTGGCTGGCTACGATAAAATTAAGCACTATCTTCTGCTGCCAGAAATTCAACTTTTACACTATAAAAACGCTTATATTTGTTTGGGCTGATATTTTGAATTTTAGTAATGGGAAATAAAAAATAAAAATAAAGTCTCTGACTGCTCTCCAAACAGCACGTACAAGACAGAGCTGTCTCTGCTTTACATAATGTGTTATGTGTTTAATACAATTCTCACTGCGGTCACCTGCGTCTCCCTTTAGTGAAAGAGATCCTGACTCCTCCGGATTCCTGGGAACAAGAAGAAACCAGCGAAGGCCTCCCAGAGTTTGAGGACACACACTCCCCCGAGCCCCACTCTCCTCAGCCATCTGAGTATGCCTGGGGAAACGAGGACTACAGTACTCCAAACAGCCACAATCCCGGAAACCCACTTCCAAACAACGTTAACTCAGCCTATGAGGACTACGGAGCATTGGCATCAGAGTTTGAAGCGCCAAGATTCCGGGAGATTCCAGAAGAGGAGCAAAGTCAGGATGTGTTTGATTCATCTGCCCATAGCACTCAGGATAATCGACCGACTTCAATGTAAGCTTGCGCCCCCATTGAGTCAATGATTGGACATTTGAGTTATTGATTTGATTCTATATTTGAATTTGAGTCCTTGGCTTTTACTTCTGTTTCTCTACATTTGTGGCTCACCAAGGTTGCAAGCAAATAACAGCGTATTGGAGAATTCCGAGAACTTCTATGAAGACGTCAACGTGTCTGCCACAAAGAAGAAAGTGAAGGTGGAGGGAACAAAAAAGCGCAAAGGACCACCAAAGAGTAAGGACTCTTTCAATTTAATTCCAAGCCACCAAACATCAGCTTTTTGTCAAGGAGTATTATTATTAGCCTCGGGTCCAAAATCATAGCTATCCAAATTAAGACAAATAGTGTCGCTATCAAATACAAATAAACCAGATTTCAGACTTTGGTCAAGTTCCTAACTATGAGAGGTATGTTAAGTAGTGTAGTAGTCAGGTCTAATAGTATTGCTATAAAAGATAAGTCAAATATAAAACATATCAGACTTCAGATTTCAGACTTCAAACTATCAAAACTTGTCTACTGCTAAATTGATAGTAACCTGTTTCCTAGGTCAGTGCATACATGAATGACGTCATAGCAACCACCAAAATAACCTTTCTTAGGGAAAGCCTGCATAGGTAGTTCATGTATGGATTGAATTCAAATTTAGGGTTTGGATGTAAGGCATTTACACTATAAAAGTCCTCAGTTTTCATGTGTCACAGTGGCACTTTGAATACCTTTAAATATTCAATCGCCTTACTCTGTCTAGCCCAAAATAAATGTGATCTATAATACGTAATGTGCCTATGGATCATGGCAAGAAGACAACGTTTTAATATATTATTCATGTATTCGTCCCCTTTCAACAGATCCATATGATGAGACCCAACAGCCAACAGTAAGCAGGATGCCAATACAGAGCGCATTTGCAACTTTTAATCAAGTTTCTATACACATTCTCTGATTAATGTACAGTAGATATGTTTAAACGTGTGTTTGTGTGCATGCGTGTGCTTTTGTGGGTGAGGATGTGTGTATGTTTGTGTGTGTGCATGCATTTATGTGTGTGAGTTTGTGTGTGTGTGTGTGTGTGCGTGCGTGCGTGCGTGCGTGCGTGCGTGCGTGCGTGCGTGCGTGCGTGCGTGCGTGCGTGCGTGCGTGCGTGTGTGCGTGTGTGTGTCTTGTAATTGAAATGAGGCAGGGCTTAGCACATATCCTTATCTCCATTCTCCTTTCACAGAACGAAGAGAAGAGCAAGCTTGGCCGTCTTGGCAAGTAAGGCCCACACGTCTGAGTCTGACCCATTTCTGCTGTCACAGCTTTGTAGCCAACTCAGTGACTGGCCTTCTATCTCCATTAGCAACACCCTTGTTATGTTCCCCGCAGCCACACCCACATCCTATTATCCCATTATAATGTCCTGCATCATGGACATCCTCTCTCTCTCTCTCTCTCTCTCTCTCTCTCTCTCTCTCTCTCTCTCTCTCTCTCTCTCTCTCTCTCTCTCTCTCTCTCTCTCTCTCTCTCTCTCTCTCTCTCTCTCTCTCTCTCTCTCTCTCTCTCTCTCTCTCTCTCTCTCTCTCTCTCTCGCCTCAGCTTCAGGACACCTTCAGACAAAAAGGCTGCATCTGATGGGCCGGACGAGAAAGAGCTGAAGAAGAAGGTGAAGCAGCGGCTGGAGAAGGAGAAGAAGGAGCTGAAGGAGCAGAAAGAAAGAGAGAAGCGGGAGCAGAAGGAGAAGGAGAAGAAGGAGAACGACGTGAAGAAGAAGTTCAACGTGAGTTGTGTTGTTTTAGGACACAGAGAGAGAAGGAGGGGGAGGATGACCGATAGAAAGACAAAAGGGAGGACGACCAAGAGAGAGAGACAAGGGGGAGGACGATGAGAGAGAGTCAAGGGGGAGGACGACCAAGAGAGAGAGACAAGGGGGAGGACGATGAGAGAGACAAGGGGGAGGACGATGAGAGAGACAAGGGGGAGGACGATGAGAGAGACAAGGGGGAGGACGATGAGAGAGAGTCAAGGAGGAGGACGACCAAGAGAGAGAGTCAAGGAGGAGGACGACCAAGAGAGAGAGACATGGGGGAGGACGATGAGAGAGAGTCAAGGAGGAGGACGTCCAAGAGAGAGAGACAAGGGGGAGGACGATGAGAGAGACAAGGGGGAGGACGATGAGAGAGTCAAGGAGGACGAACAAGAGAGAGACAAGGGAGAGGACGATGAGAGAGACAAGGGGGAGGATGAAGAGAGAGACAAGGGGGAGGACGATGAGAGAGACAAGGGAGAGGACGATGAGAGACAAGGGGGAGGACGATGAGAGAGAGTCAAGGAGGAGGACGACCAAGAGAGAGAGACAAGGGGGAGGACGATGAGAGAGACAAGGGGGAGGACGTCCAAGAGGGAGAGACAAGGGAAAGGACGATGAGAGAGACAAGGGGGAGGACGATGAGAGAGAAAGACAAGGGGAGGACCACCGATAGAGAGAGAAAAGGAGGAGGACGACTTAGAGAGAGAGACAAGGGGGAGGACGACTGAGAGATAAGAGGGGGAGGACGACCGATAGAGAGACAAGGGATAGGACGACCAAGATAGAGAGACAAGGGGGAGGCCGACCAAACGAGAGATGGAGGGGAAGACGACCGATAAAGAGAGACAGAGGGGGAGGCCAACCGGGAGTTAGAGACATGGGGGAGGACGACTGCTAGAGCGAGGCGGGAGTGGTTGAGGAGAACAGACCTGTCTGAATTCATTCCTCTTGCTTTAGAAGTCAGGCTCACCGCTTACACGCTGTTCATGCTCAGACAGATGGAGGCTCACACATTCTCTCTCTACTCTGTGGTATTTGGCCTCATCTGTCTTTGTGTTCTGTTGATGTGTTAGCATTGCTAGCAATTAAAAATAATGAGCTAATGTGTGGCCAATTCTTTGGTTAACTATTTCAGAACAAGTAGACTTTAGCAAACCGAAATTTTACCTAAATGACAATGCTATTATCTCGAATATCTCCAATGTGGTTTCCAATAGAATACTGTTGTACATGTTTGAACTTAAAAGCCTAGCATATATTTTGATAGCACACATTAAAATAAATACTGTGCATGTGAAGGTGGTCTTCTCATCATAAAGTCTGACTTGACAGGAAATATTGCATATTTGTATTATGAATAATCTCTTGGTTATTAGCATGCCATTCACTGTCGACCCTTCACTATACAACACATAAAGCCTTGTCTTTTTCCTTGACCTACCTATATTGAATTTATTGACCAGGGTTTACGCACTCCCCCATCCTCACTGGTTTAGATCACAGGCCAGGAGGAGGCTATGTACCAGGCAACGGTAACTGTGACGACGAAGGGCCGCAAAAATGACTTGCCAGTCGAAAGGGGTGAGAACATCAGCATCATCCGAACAACCAAGTGCCCCAAGGGGAAATGGCTCGCCCGGAACAATAGCAACACCTGTGAGTAACATGAAATCTGCAAAACAAATGTATTCAAAGGTATTGCACTATTAAAAGCATCAAACTAATTTCTTCAGCTCAGTGGCATTACACAGATTCCTATTGGCCTATCTCTAGGCTTAGGGTTATCCCTTGAAGTTAGACCTTAACATGCTACGGTTTAGTGGTAGACACTCCTTTGCTGCACATCATGGCCTGAATGCTAATGCTCCCAGGACGGGTTTTCTCTCAGACGGTTACATATCAGTGGACCACGTGGAGCTGGATATCCAGGAGATGATGCAGATGGGAAAGAGAGCCGCCACCTCATACCCCGACAGCAGCAGCAACAGCGTCCTGGATGGGGCGGCCTCCATCATGAGCAACAGGTGAGTACATGAGCACAATGAAAGGGAGAGTGCTACCATTCCAAAGGTTCATTACAGGGTCTCACTTTGATACATTTTTGTCTATTTTGCCTATTTTTCCTTAGGCGTTCAAACCATTCCCCAGATTCTACAGGAAGCTGTAAGTGTCCTAACTTCAAAATCCTATTTTAAAGTCGGTTCTGTTGAACCCTGAACCCCATAGTAAAAATGTATGTGTGTCTCTGTATGTGTGTTTGACTGTGTGTCTATGTGTGTGTGTGTGTGTGTAGTCACTGACGACAGCGAGGAGTGGACCGGTGATGACGAGGACCCTCTCACACCCACAAACTCAGTAGAGCCCTTCACTCCCCAGTGAGCCCACACCGTCCATACCTCTGTGTGTGTGTGTGTGTGTGTGTGTGTGTGTGTGTGTGTGTGTGTGTGTGTGTGTGTGTGTGTGTGTGTGTGTGTGTGTGTGTGTGTGGGTTTATTGTGTGCATGAACGAACGTAAGTCTAATTGGTATTGGTTGTTCACTTACAGGGGCCACACAAGAACACACTCCATGCCAGACTTCGGTAAGACAGTAATCAAATAAATCCAAGTCTGATATTGACCCTTAAGGCTGTGACGGCTACAGTATATTTTAAATTCGCGCCTCCCCTTATCTGAGCTTGGGGGAGTCATAGAATAAACAATAGCTATAGATAAGGCTAGTTTATACTAGATGTAACAGGCAGCGCCTTCTGACAGGATACAGTGTATGCATTGAACTGCATTTGATTACAGCAAATAGTCATTGTTTATCGGGGGACTTAAAACTGAACATCAAGAAGTATTTGTGTGTTGATGTCATTATCATATATTCCTTTTAGTGCTGTGAAGTGTGTTTTTCGAAGTTGTTTATGGATCGTGGCCTTTTAGGGAAGAAGGAGCTAAGTGCAGTCCACCAGCACAGTCACAGTGACATCAGCACACAGGAGCCTTCTATGCAGTAAGTATACCTAGCTTCCAACTCTCTCATAGAACTTTGTTGTTCTTTTCACCTGTCAGTCAGTCAGCCAGTCGTTCATCCTGCTAAACTCAAAAAGTTGTCTGCCTGGGCTGTTGTTTTTCAGCCCGAAGCATGAAGCACTTCAGAAATTGACCACATTCTTCCACTCACCCAAACCTGTGGCGGAGGAGCCGACTACCAGGTGTGAAAGATGTACCCACCCACCGCACACACACACACACACACACACACACACACACACACACACACACACACACACACACACACGTGTCTGTGAACTAAATCTCTTTCCATGTTTCAATCCAACTACAGCACTAAAGAGGAGGCCAGTAAGTAAAATATTAAGACTGAAGTGTTCAGATTCTTTGCAACCTGGGAGAATCACACTTTTTAAACATAACGCTTTTCCTGGTTATATTTTCAGGTCACACACTTGTGGAGGAAGAAACTGTTTCTTCGTAAGTAACATTGCAACACAAACACACAGAAATTCAGGGCATGTTGTGCAACCAGTTGACAGACGAGTTCTGGAAGTTTGTGTTTGAGGGTTTTTACAAGGACCTGCAGAGAAAGAGAGAGTGAGATAAAGAGAGAGAGAAAGTTTTTTTTTGTGCGTGAGCAGGAGGCAGACCAGACATAGACCAGCAGGTCTGTCTCTTGGAGAGGGAGTGTATGTATGAGCCTGTTAAGAGAAGATCAAGCGAGAGGTAGGAAGGGAGAGAGACATTGAGATATCAACATTGACTGTCTCCCAACAGGCCTGAGACCCGTCCCACAGAGGAATTAATCACAGACATATCCGACATGCTCATCCTGCCTCCCCCTGAACTCTATGCGGACCCTGAAAATGTGACATCACTGTGAGACCCAGTAGGTGAGTGGGCACATGGATCCTACCCTGTGTGTGAATGTGTGTGTGCTTGTGTAATTGTCTGTGCATGTGTGTGTAAGTGTGTTTCTGTAATTTTCTGTGCATCTGTGTGTATCTGTGTGTATGTCTGTGTGCGTGTGTGTGTATATGTGTGCATGTGCGTCTGTGTGCACGTGTTTGCGTGGGTGTCTGTGCGTGTGTGTGTGTGTGCATGTGTGTATGTCTGTGTGTGTGTGCGAGTGTGTGTGTGCGTGAAATCGTTAAACTTAATGGTTTTTCTGTTTCCTCATTGACAGACAAAAAGCTGCTGCTGATCAGTCCGATCACCATGCAAGCTTGACATCCTACAAAATGTGACAGCCAACGGCCAACAAACGGCATGTGGTCTTGGTCAGTTTTCATCTATCCCATGTGTCAAAAACACTTTTGAGGAGTCGATGTGTGTGGGAAGTTACAAATTGACCTCTGAGAAAGGTTTACACACAGCGGATGTCCAACTGAAACAGTGGTCTCTGATTTACCATATGGAAATGTATCTACTTTTAAAACACATGAACAAGCTCAGAAAGGCATGTGTCCAATGCTACTTCATCAAAGAAAGACTTAAACGCCTTAACATGGAAAAAAACTGGTCCATTTGACACTAAAGTACATCTGATTCTAAATAGGGTCACATTTTTGTGTGTAGTTGTATACAGAATAAAAAAGTGAGCTCAACCCTTTACCCACAAACGGTGGAGCTCGTTTGCTAAAAGGTGATACACTAATTGTAGTACTTACTGATGTTTTGTTGCTGACTGATGTTTTGTTGCTTTGCCTGTTTACTATTTTGTATACATATTTTTGTTTTTGTTATTATAATTATGCCAGGATGCTGGAGACGTTCAGAAATATAGTTAACATTTTAAAATGATATGCAACCTGTTGTCAGTCACAATATTTATCCCTCTATGTTGTTGCATTTGATCTTTAATACTGTTTAATATTTTCAGTTTGGTTTGATTATTCCTAAATCATTCAAAGTCTCTAGGTTTTTAAGTTGTCAGATCGGAAGTTCAAGAAAATAATAACCAACTATCAGTAACATCATACATAATATATCACAATTCATGACTTATACATTATTTTGTTAGGGATGTACACCAAGGGAAATGGATTACGAATCTTTTTACACTGAAGGTTCCAGCAGGCATGATTGTGATGATGTTCACGAGTTTCTGGACCAAAGTTACTCCTTCATGTATGATATTACTTCTGATGTCAAACTTGAGATAATGAATTGACAATTAGCCCTTTTGATTGTATGTATTGATAAATGTGTCAGAGAAACACAAACAGAAAACACCTTTTACCATACTCCTTAATTTATTCAGTGAGCAATGAATTTGCAATGAATAGCAATTAAAGTGCAAATCAGAACAGCAACGCCATGCAGTGCGTAACAACAGAAATCCCCCCCAAAAAGCCTCTCAGACGGAAGAGGCGAACACCTCTGAACAAACCATAAAGTCCCTGTCACAGACCAACGTAACTGACGGTTCTGTGGTGGAAAGTACTCCACTTTAGGCACGCACACGCACACGCACACACAAAGACAGAAGTGACCAACATACCACTGGTAGTTACATACAATAAGTACAGTACAAACACATCAGTTAACTTGCAGTTACTGGTTACATCCAAGTAGTTCTGTACGATCCGTGCCGTGATGTATCATTATCAACACACTGGCCTTTATTAGAGGTCGACAATATATTGGCTCCATACTAAATCCATAACTGGCCTGACGTGATTGTAGCAGTACACTATACAGCGGGCAACTGATCAGGTTCACAGCCGATGTGGGTAACATGCTCATAGTCTATCTCATTCTGTATGCAGTTGCTTAATTCTAGCAGCAGGTGGCAGCGTTTCACTTTTTTCTTTCAGTAGATATACTTCATAATGCTGTATGACCAGCCAGAGAGGGAAGACAGACGTGCATATGTTGCTCAGGGGCTCTCTTGCTCAAAACGAGAGACACAGCAACACTAGCGATCAAGAGGTTTCAGCTGAGTAAAATGTCTCTTCTCCCCTCCAACCAGACTCCACCAGAATTCTCTCATATGGCAACAATATAACCAGATCCTTCCGAACATGGTGGACTTCAGTAGTGCTCTAAAAGTGCAGTACTCTTAACTGTCCACAACAGGATGAGGTATTCCTTAATGCATGTCTTCACCAACCCACCTCATGGTAATGGATAGGTCCAACAGAATGATCAGGTAACAGAATGATACCTTGGATAACAGTTTCAACTGCTGGGCAGCAGGTCTCCAGCACATCTGTACTGTTTCACAAAAGTTAATCGTGGGAACTCTCTCCAAAGGGGGGAGAGAGATGAAGGAAAAAAAAATAGAGTAAAGGGAGAGGTGAGAAATTTAGGGGTATTCTCAGAGCCCATATTTTGCACCGCCGGGCATCCAATCAATCACTCATTCATTCATCCGTGTTCAGATCTAGAGAACATGGCCATATTCGTTTGATCACACGGAACATTACTACAGCAACGAGAACACAATGCACATTGACCAGAACAAGTAAAGATCAAAAGACGCTGTTGCATGCATCGCAACGAATACTGTTTCTCACCAGCAATAAATACTCAGGCCGGCTTCCATCTTGCAGGTTATAACCATTCACAGCTCATGACTGTAAAATGGAAAGGCTTGTGACAGCCAAACTAGAGGAGTTACTCACCAGATACCTATTCAGAGACAACCAGAAAGACACAACCTGATTGGACAGTTGAATTACAATGTGTTGCTTTGAGAAACAACAGTATGTTTACTGTACACTATGTTCCTTCTTTTGCTCTTGCCTCGGAAAATAATCAGCTGTGTGTTATAAAGGATTATGAACTTCCTAGCCAACAGATTGGTTTCTATTGATCCTCTTGCCTCTTGTTGAACCACCAAATAAATCTCAGACGTGACGAAGACTGATGCCACACACCAAACCACCTCATGCCAAAGCACTGTTCCCCCACCAACATAAAAACACACACACACACACACACACACACACACACACACACACACACACACACACACACACACACACACACACACACACACACACACAGTGCATGTGTGTCTACATAAAAATCCATGTTTTTTGATGATTGAAGGCAGCAGAAGAAAGATTTGTGTTGCTTCTTTTAGCAAACAATTTCCCAAGATACACTCCATCTGCTTAAAGGACTGTACCATCGGTGCTCTGCATACAGCTCATTCATTGTTTGTGTTGTAGCCGGTAAATGTTTTCATTTGCATTCTTCTATTCCAACAGAACAGTTTGCATGCATGGCTTCCATCTCTGTTGTAAACCTCTGTGTTTTGCAAGCTACAATAATGATAGAATGCTGCAATTGTTAGGGACATTGAGGATCTGAAGAAAGCTTCATACGTAAAATGTTTGTCAATCCTGCTGAATTGTTTTAGAAAGAATACAATATGGTTATAGTCATTATCTTGCACAGACAATGGTGTGTATCGGTACCTTAAAGTAGAAAGAATCAAGGTATGAAATATTTCTAGGTTAACGATCATCTATAATATCCTAAATATCATAACCAAACTGAATAATGTAGTGCTTAAATTATAAACCTCTCTATGAGTATATAACAATTTATACTTGGTATGTTGATCTCTTCAACTACACACATAATATAGCATGTTATATATTTTTTCTGTTATCTTAAAGGTTTTGTGTGTGTGTATATATATATATATACACATACACAAACACACATATATATCTATACATATACATATATATATATATATATATATATATACATACATACATATACATATATACACACACACACACACACACACACACACACACACACACACACACACACACACACACACACACACACACACACACACACACACACACATACATACATACATACATACATACATACATACATACATACATACATACATACATACATACATACATGCATGCATGCATGCATGCATACATACATACATACATACATACATACATACATACATACATACATACATACATATATATATATATATATATAGTAGTTTACAAAACCTTTAAGAAAACTGAAAAAATATGCTTATGTTTATGTGTCCTCAGACTTAGAACGGGTCAGTTTACACGTTCTAACTAAGAACAAGACTCTGAAACTGACCCTGGACCACTGCTCAGAGCTACAGTAAATAGGCTCTCTACAGTGATGCGTGGGCAATACTGTTTTTGGTCAGCATTCAACGGGTGACTTCACAGTATCACGTGGCGAAACGCCCAGCAACCTTGTTCTTAGCTGATCGTGCCTCTAAAAATGATGGTGAACTCTGACCTCTGAGCTCTCACCCCTACCACAGCCATCATCCCAGTTATGTTTCCTGGGCCCACAGTCAGTTTTCACGGTCTGACGTCCAACCAATTACCTCACAGCGACTGACCTTGGGTCCATGTTAGAAAAAAATAATCAACGGCTTCCTCTCCCCCCTAACACCCCACCAACTACGCTTTTCACATCCCTGCTCACCCTCACAGTTTGTTTTTTGACTCAAATCACATAATTATTTGAAAGGAGGGCCGATGGACAGCAGACCACTTGAGACCATTTGAGACGACACAAGCAGTTGCATCATCCTGTCCCCTCGGCCCGCCTCGGCTTCTGACGTAGTGGTTGGGGTCCGGTGGAGGGCCGGGAGTTCCTTGGGGCTCTCTGAGGGCATCCATTCCTTCCCTCAGCGGGCCAGGGTGGTGATCAGACTGGCACACATCTCAAAGAAATCCATGGTGTGCGACCCCTGCCTTGGGGCCAGCTGGGGTGCACTTCCCGCCAGCGAGCCCGGCAGGGAGGAGCTGAGCTGGGCCAGTGAGTCCATGGCGGTGCTGGCTGAGTCCACGCTCAGCCTGGGTCTGAACAGGCCCGCCGTGGAGCCCGACCGCTGAGGGGTAGACGAGCCTGACTTGAAGCCGGTCAACTCAATGATGTCATCTGGAGACAACAAAAGGAAAAGTGTGGAAAACAGGCGTTGCATTGTATGACACACAAAGGTGTCACTCAGTGCACAAATGACTGGTCTGCTCCTCTGATGTTCCCGGGCACGGATAGGAGTGAACACTACTGAAGATACTGTAACTCACATTGAGCCTTGCTGGTACTTTGAGGCACATATGTAAAACACCTGCCTCCTGACCAACTGTTATGTTCAGGGGGCTACACCTGTGTTGGCCCTGCTATGACAGCTCTGAGAAGGGGGTCCGCGGTCAATGTGTTATCTTCATTAGATTCCCGGTACCAGGGCTCTACAGTGCGCCCATTTCACTCGCATTTGCGAGCGGATATTTTGGCGTGCGAACGAGAAAAACCAAACAGGAGCACGCGTGCGAGTGACTTCTCCACAGCACACTATACTGTGCGTTCACACCAAACGCGAAGGGACGAAACGATTCCATACAAAGCAACGATTCCATTTGCAGCGCGACACTTTTGCCCGGCACGGGCGAGCGCGTTCACGTGGATTTCAGGTGGATTTGCAGCACGCCACTTTTGCTCGAGTTGAAATATTTAAACTTTGCCGCGACATTCGCGTGATGACAGCCAATCAGCGTTCAACAGCGTGGCCACTGAGTGACGTGCGTAACGTAACAGCCAATCAGTTTTCAACCGGCCAACCGTTCCCTGCAGTGCAGTCCGGGGTGAACCGCAGAATGGAGGAGAAAGTGATTGTTGCCGTTTGCGACTCCCCGAGCTCTATATAGAATAGTATATAATATAATTGTATTGTATTGTATACATCATTTCACGGCCAAAAGCTCTGTGCGCCTCCGGGTGGCCGTAGCGCGGGAGGCCCTACGGGAGGGTTTAGCGGGGTTTGTTTACCTATGTTGCTATGGTTACCAGTCTTGTGTGTTCCACGGTTTATTAGGTATCTAAATCGCTGTCTAATCAATACTTCATTCACTGCCTCTTCCGTGGTCATTACAATATTATGAATAGACTGCGTGGAGAAAGTTAATGCTGTTACTGTAGTCTATAAAGTCTCCAAATTCAACCCCCGACTGGTTGAAGGATTTCGGGTGGCTAGTTTATGATGCTAAGAACATGAAAATGTTCTGTACATTTTGTAAGGAAGCCCCATTGGCAATGGCAAGCTCCTCTCTGTTTATAACGGGGAACCCTAATCTGAAACGCGATGCTGTGGTGAAACACATCAGTCCACTAGGCATTCTCGCTGTCCCGATTTCTATATAAATCGCACCCAGCCCAATAACCCTGGTACGGTGGAAGCCGAAATTGGTGCTGTTTTGTGTAGCATAAATGTAATCTTGTCTTAATTTTGCTTTAGTAAGTTGTTGCTGTTGGTGTGTGCAATTTCTGCACGCTAATAAATGTTCTAAACAAAAACCTATTGTGCCCCCATTTTTTTTCCCTGTGCTCCTAAATTTTTTAACTTAGGGGCACGAGTGCTCCTGAAAAAAAAAGTTAGTGTAGAGCCCTGCCCGGTACATATATTTAGCAGACTCATAATGAGTTTTACGACAACTCACCCATAACAGTGAGGTGTTATGCTTTTTACACATTAAATACCATTTACACACAGATGAAAAGTGTGAAAGTGGTCTGTTGAATGCAAACAGAACATCAACGTCAGGAAGGTTTGTTATTGGGCGGGTTACCGTCGATGCTCTTGAAGTCTAGGAGGTAGGAACGGCTGTCCACCTGGTAAAGCTGCAGGCTCATCTTCACCAGGGTCTCCGTCACTGGGTTCTTCCTGCGAACACGCAGGTGATAAGGGTTCACCACCTGCAAACAAATAGATATACATGAGAACACATTTCCCAGAGGAGGTACAGGATCCTCGGCGCTGAATCAAGTATGTCATGGTTAGGAGAAACATAAAACGTTTTTACACTGCCAAATATGCCGGTCGTAAGCGCTCCTTTTTCCCGGCATGGTCCGCGTGTTTACAATGACCAATAATAATATACCGGCTTGATTTCGCACCCCAATTTTCGGCTTTGCAGTTCCAGGGGCGGAACTTGGGTAGAGGTGTTGCGGCGTTGTCTCTACAACAGATACAATGCAGCGATATAAACATGAGTAGTTCGAACTGGAGGGACAGTGAAATCTGTGAGTTGCTGACCATAGGAGGAAATGTGATGCAGTCGCATTTAACGAAGACAGGGAAAGATTGTGCGAGCTAGGAGAAAGTACCAGAGGAACTTTCCTTACAAGGCCTTGTCGGGATAAAAAACATGTGGTCAGCAAAATAAAGAATATGTTGGCGTTTTGCACTTATTAATAGTTAATCACGCTTGTAGCCCACATTCAGATTATTCTTGCATGCGAGTGGCTTCACTCATAAAAATATAAAAACATTCGGAGTATGCAAATTATTCTAAAGAGGTCTACTCTCCGTGCGTAGTCCCGCCTACACCACCGAACAAAGACAGCCGGCTCCTTGACGAAGGGGTATTATATCCCCTCGGTTTTACACAGGCAAGACAGGGAAATTGCAGGGCGTGCAAAGGTGCGACCGTACCGGCTTGGCAAAGTGTAAAAATTGGGAGGGGATAAATTAAGACATTTAGTACAATAATGGCCTATAACGTGGACTGTTTTAACTTATGTTTCCATCTTCTTTTTTACCGTCTTTGTAAGGAAATAAGTGCTGAGCTCTCTGTGGCTTCCCTCAGTAGACTCTGTCTTGTTTGGACTTCCTTCATCAAACATTAGGATTAGCAGGGCTCCAGAGTGCGCCTAATTTGGGCGCACATGCGCCTAGAATTCGGGGTAGTGCGACCAAATATTTTATTTGGGCGCACCGGTGCGACTGAAAATTTATCTGGTATAATTATTATTAGTATTATTTTTTACAGAGCAGTCTATTCATAATATTGTAATAACCACGGAAGAGGCAGTGAATGAAGTATTGATTAGACAGCAATTTATTAGATACCTGGAACACGCAAGACCGGTAACAATAGCAACGCCGGTAAACAAACCCGCGAAGCCCAATCCAGGGGCCTGTACTACGAAGCTCGATTAGAGGGTTAGCGAGGTATGTTGAGCTGAAAGCCTGGGTTAGCTGTACCATGAAAATCGATCTCTTTAAGCGTCGCTGTATCACCATTGGTGACTTACGTTCGCAACCAAACCTGGTCGGGAGCAGCTTTTCAGCGAGTCTACCCGGAGATCGGCTACTTATATCGGCGTGCGCAGCTTCCTAGCCCCTCCTCCGATAATGGCGTCACCATTTGTGGGTGTTCCCATGGACCTCGGCTCACAAGTTATCGTACAGGCGTCTCTCCGGAGACTGAGGGTTTTTCGGGACAGAACCGATCCCTTGGCATTGTCTGACGATATTCTTTATGAGAGATACAGATTCTGCATTTATTTAAGGCATTTATTTAATGGTCAAAATATTATTAATCAATGGCGTAAATATCGACGTGCAACCGGTGCAGCTGCCCGGTTGCCCCCCCCCCCCCCCCCCCGTCAACAACTCAGCGCAAGGCAGGCACGGTCCAACGCCCCCCCCCCCCCCTCAACAACTCAAAACTTGGGTGCACCATAAATACGTGCTGGTGCACCCAAATTAAAAATGTAGGCGCACCAGTGCACCCAAGGAAAAAGTTAGTCTGGAGCCCTGATTAGGATATCCAAACATTACTATATCTTCCAAACCTTCCTGTGTTTCATGTTTGCACTACTAACATGTTTGCCATTTCATAGCTGGAGGGTCAATAGAAAGATTGTGTTCATAATTTTCATCAGCACAGAGGGTCAGGCAGAACTGTAGTACAATACACTACTGCAGTATAGTAGACTTCAGTACTGTAGTGTAGTACACTGCAGTACTGTAGTGTAGTACACTGAAGAACTGTAGTACACTACAGTTCTGGATGACCCGCAAAAGAACACAATTAGCTTTCTATTGACCCTCAACCTATGAAATGGCAACATATTAGTAGTCAAACATTAGGGAAAAGGGTTGTAAGATATAGTAATGTTTGGATATCCTTAATGTTTGATGAAGTAAGTCCACACAAAAACCTGTCTACTGTAGTACACTACAGTACTGTAGTGAATTACACTACACTACACTTTAGTGTAGTCAGAACCCCGTCAGAACCCTGTCAACGACGGGATTCTGACCAGCGTGGCAGATGTTGCATGGAGCCATTCAAAATGTATGAATCAGTCATAGATTAGGTAAATTAGGGTAAAATGGATAAATCCCCACACAAATTATTGTTGTGAACGGAGTTGGATGACATCTTTCAGGGTCCATTGCCAACGGAGTATTGGACCACGGGCCTACTAGACAATTAATCATTGGCCTGCTTGGTTTACAAATATCAAGAGTCTTCTTGCCAGCACAAAGATGAAGGTCTCCTAACGTTCAACCATAATAGTCAAGTCATTTTAAGCCAAAATAGGGGTCAACCACGCAAACTCAACTGATTTTGTATCCTTGATATGTCCTGAGTAAGGAAAAATAATCCCATGAGGTGAAAGTTTCGAAAAACAAATATATCATATTCATACGCCTATTCATTATTTTTCTCACATGAATAGGGTATACATTTTAACATTTAGATATCAACAAGAAAATTACTGAGTTGATTACCGGTACTTATATCAAGACAAACCAAGCTTTTGGAAATTGTTTGTTAACATGGGCATGCGGCGCATAATCTAATTACGTATGTGCTAATTTGAATAAATACCACAGCAGATCTAAACATTGGGTATAGCAAGGTGAAAATGTCTTGTAGAATCTTGTTGACATCCTTCAGTAAAAGACTATAGAGGCAAACCAATGTCACCGTAAGGGGCTGAGATTCAGTCAATCATTCAAGGTCCACTCAACTGTTAATAAGCTGTCAGGCAGGGGCGGACTGGGGGAAAAAAGTGGCCCGGGAGTTTCTGTCAGACCGGCCCACTCAATACACGGCGCGCGGCCCACTAAGTACACGCCGCGTTGCCCACTCAATGGATCGCGGGTATCGAACAGTCAGTGGCCTTCTGGGAAAAATACCCATACACTTAACATTATTTTGGATGATTACAAAGAAATTACATCATATATGTATGTTTGTTTTTTAATAACATTTGGATCCACCAATTTGCCTGGATGGACACATGGAATAAAATGATTATTGGCTATTGTAACACTCCAAGGTAGGTATAGTTTGCTAGATGAATATGCTTAACTCTTGGCTAGTATCAGATGGTTATACAAGTATAACTACAAAGCATTAAGGAATGAATGTCAGCAGAGAAAGACCACACAATAAAGAAACTGGAATCAGAGGGTAGAATTAGCATGAACAATATATTAGAAATGAACAGAACAGAACATACGATGGGGTGTGAACATCAGTGGTATCAGTAGTGTTGCATGCTGGGTGTGTGATTGTTTGTGTGTGTAGGGGTGCCGAAGGTGCATAACAAAACAGTAAGTTACATAACGACGTTCCCGAAATTCAGCCGTGGTGCAGAGTTACAGCCACTCCGAGCCAGTCGCACATTGAGCTTCCCCCAAATGCGCTGTTTTGGTGGCTGTAGCTATAATGCAAATGAGGAGGAGCGAGGCGGGTCAAGGAGGAGGGTGGGGGTGTGGCCCTGAGCAGCTTGCAGCCACGGTACCATTCGCTGTTTACAGTGGATGTATCGCAATGGCGAGGCTCACACAGCCTTTAGCCGTGTTCTGTAAATATTCTAGAACACACGGGAGTCCTGGAGCTCTATATCAAAATATTATCATATAGCCTACATAGATATCTATATCATATAATATTATAACGGCCAAAAGATGTGTGAGCCGATATTATGAATCTCAAACGACCGCGTTGGGTTCTCCGACGTTCCTGGTTCTTCAACGTCCTCATCAATGTGAAGTAGACTGAACCACGACAAGGAGGAGAAAGGGATCGTTGCCGGGCAGCGCTTAGGCACCTCCGCCTCCGGCGGTGGTCCCTCAGCGGGTCTCAAGCTGGAGACATTCGCCGCTAACAATCCCTTTCTCCTCATGGGTTGAGCGCATGCGTAGAACTGGGTGCCGCGTTGCGTGTATGTATGCAAATCCAAATTCTCTACCTCAATCCGCACAGCTGAGAACACTTCGGCTGTGTAAGAACCAAATTAGAGGTGTTTATTAATAAGGTGGAGATCTTTTCTTACTTTGGACTTCCGAAGTCTGTAAAACACATATTAGAAGACACTTAAAAAAAAATCGAAAAATAGTCACCCATCCACCAGAAACAGTCCGACATACCAAGCCCCAAACCCCATCTCTGCAATAATAATTGATAACGGCTGGTTCAAAGTACTTCTTCCTGTCTCTATGTATTAAGGCTCATGGGGAGCCTAAATGGGTTCCATTCAGACCTTAACATTAAAAGGAGCATTTCACCGGTGGAGGCATGAATATGTATTGAAATTGGGTCCTATATGTAGTCGAATAATAAAAGAAAATTCTAATTTGGTGCCGTCTTGACCGAGAAAAGGCAGAAAGTGACTTTTTGGCGCTTGTGGATTGAAGACAACAACTCCCACCATGCACCACGATGCACAGCTTCGCTGGCCACTCCCGCTGATCTAGATCTCCGCCTATCGGGCACCTCGCTGTTCCATCTACTAGGCTGATACCGCAAGACTGCTTGAAAATCATTTCACACAACATTTCTAGTGAAGAGTATTAGTTGGTGAACTCAGTGAATTACCGTATTTTCCGCACTATAAGGCGCACTTCGTAAAGACTATAAGGCGCACTCCGTAAGGACGGAGTCATTTCGAAACCGCATCGAGCTGTAGAAACGCTGTAGTAAATATTCAAGGCGCTGGTTCTCCACAGAAAAAAGTGGAGCGCATCAAGCCTGCGCGCTGTATTCAGTCACGAGGAGATTCAACCTTTTAAATTGAGCAGAAATACTTTTTAATGTATAGTTAGTAATTACATTTATCAAAGGGCTTTATTTAAAGCTACAAAAAGAATACAAATAAAATAATAAATAAAAGATTCAACGCAACTCTGATGTCCCCCAGCTGGTGGGGAGCCACTGCCATCAAGCGTTTCAGACGTCCACACGAATCCTAACACCCGCATAGATCCGGATAGATTTGAAACCACCTCCGAGGGTGGTTTCAGAAATGTGCGGTTTCGGGCACCGGATTCGCCGGCACCGGATTCGCCGGCTCCGTCTGGACGGTCGGCCGAACGGACAAGACTTTTGCGGTTTCACCAAAAAATCGGCTTCGTGTGGACGGGGCCAAGAAGGCGAACACACGTCACCAAGACGGGGAGACAGCGCCGGGCGACTTAAGCCACTATCTGCCAATTGATCGTGGATGCCTGGGCTGATATAACAGTCTCAACTGTGGTCCAAGCTTTCACGAAGGCAGGAATAATCACTGAACTGCCAGGCAACAGCAGCGACACTGACTCGGATAATGATGAGAGGGAGCCGGGCATGTTGGATGCCGTACTCGCCCAACTGTTAAATTCGGACACTGAAGAAGAAGAATTCGAGGGATTCGTGGACGGGGAATGAACTGAAAAAGTGAGCTTATTGTTAAGAGATATTGATACTGATCAGATATTGATGAGATATTGTTAATATGCACATTAACGTTTGAACATCGTTGCCATGGGAGTGAACGGAGTTGTCAGAACGCTTAATAAAGTTTGACTTTATCTGACTGTTTTGTTGACATTCCCTTTAGCACAGCTCGGTCTAGTCGATGCATAACGCAACCCCAGTCAAACGTTTGACTGCAGTATCTTCTATTCTATGCGCCTTATAATCCGGTGCGCCCTATGTATGAAAACAGTTCTAAAATAGGCCATTCATTAAAAGGTGCGCCTTATAATCCGGTGCGCCTTATAGTGCGGAAAATACGGTAGTCCTCGTTTGTATTTCTTTCGAAATGGTGAACTTTTGCATGGTGCCATCTTCTATGTCAGGGGCCGTATTCACAAAGCATTTTATCTTACCGCTAGGAGTGCTCCTAACTCGCGCTAAAACATTTTACGTAGGAGTTTTTTCTTGAAAGTTATTCACAAAGCCGCTGAGACCTACTCTTACTAAGGATAAATCACAAAGAGTGAACTAAGGCCCCGTCCACACGAAGCCGAAACGGGCGAAACCGTTACGGTTTCGATCTATCCGGTTTCGAAGTATCTCCGTAAAGACGAAGCCAAGCGAAACCGGATAGATCTGTAGAAACGCTGTAGTAAACATTCCAGGCCCATAAGGGGCGCTGCTTCTGGTACACAAATCCAGAAGAAGAAGAGGCGAGCATGCGCATAAAGGCTGCCCCCCGAACCACTAACAACACAAACAAACAGCTCTTCTACGATGGCGAACTAGATTCTCAATAAATAATGGCTTAGCAACCCAACAAGGGACATGATATGCTGCAGAACGATTACAAGCTTGTAGTCCGCCATCATCTTTTTTGTTGTGATTTCTGAGACTCCGCGGCTAGGAGGTCGAGGGGTGGGGCGATGATGTCATGGTTTGCGGTTTCAGTCGGTTTCAGGCGTCCACACGAAACCAAAACGAAACCGGATAGATTTGAAACCACCTCCGAGGGTGGTTTCAGAAGTTTGCGGTTTCGGTCAGCGGATTCGCCGGCTTCGTGTGGACGGAAGGCCGAACCGTACAAGACCTTTGCGGTTTCGCCATGAAATCGGCTTCGTGTGGACGGGGCCTAAGAGTGACGCGCCGTTGCTATGGATTACGTCAATTCTCGTGCACGAGTTTAGAAGCAGTCAGTTCGGTGATTGGTTGTTCAGACGAGCCCACTGAATCACCGAAAAACAAGGAAATAGCCTAGGCTAGAAATGAATTCCTATTAAGTAGTTATAGTGCAGTTAGCAGAATACACGCATGACAATTTTGTGCAGACCACGATAATGACGTTGTAGCCTGCACGTTCAAGAGAGAGAAAGCAAACAATAAAAATACGTAAAATTTAAAAGAAAATAAATGTTATGAACTACACAAGTGTTGACTGATTTGTGCCAAGGTGTTTACCTAAAATGTGTTTTCAAAGTGATGCCTAAATGCCGGCCAAATTCATTGTCATGTTGATCGCCATCATCATCATCATCATCATCATCATCATCGTCTGGCTGTGGAATGTTCCTCCGCTTGCAGAGGTTGTGTAGAATGGCACATACAGTAATGACTGTGCTTGCCCTCTCTGGGGTGAGGCGTATTTCGCCGTGGAGGACATGAACCGACGTTTCATCTGCCCAATTCCTCTCTCCACAACATTTCGTGTATGTTTGTGTGCTCTAGCATACATGGAAGAAATCAGTAAACAATAATAAATATGGATTCAACAAATAAAAGGCGTCAAAGAGCCAATACGATGTGTTTTACACGTAGGACTAAGCGTAATATGCGTAATCACTTACATGTTATACTTTAACTGTGCTCCCGGTTGTGGATTGAGGTAGGGTGTCTAGAGCCACGTCTTGCATGGATAGTCACTGTCTCCCAGCAAGTGACACCCAACTGGTACATCTCAAAAAGCTGCCTCAGACAGCTCTCCATTAAAATGCGCGAATCATGGGTAGCTGAAGATCCAGGCCACTTTGCAACAACATCCAGTAGGCTATGTTAAAATTTGCATCAAAAACAACCTGCGTCAACAGAATCCTGATTGAGTTCTATCCTGGCGAGCTCCCCACATGGTTTAATGCACTTATGCAAGTCGCTTCTGATAGAAGCATCAGTTTAACAAATGTAATGTAATGTATTGATTTTTTTATTTGTCTTATCAGGTTAATCTGACTGTACCATAACCAGCTTTTCAGGTGTGGCTAATGCTGGCTTTCATAATGGATTTTTTTACCTAACTACTCAAGATTTAAAAAAATAATAAATGTTTGGGAATGTGAACAGTTGATCATGTAGCAGCCTATTAAAAGTAATGACTACAGTTAAGGTGAGCATTCAACTTACTAGTTTCTAACATCCATGATTACTTTTTTAAGTACATTTTTTCCTGTATAAAATGAACAGGGCTATGGTCTCTGTGTGAAGGCCCATTCACACCCTACGGTAAATACGGGTACGGACCATTTCGTCCGGTCCCGGAGGTGTTTCGTCCGTCGCCTCTGAGCTTACGAATCCGGAGTGCTCCGGGAGAAAAGGAGCAATACCACCGGAAACCAGACGGAGGTATGAAGGGTAGTTCCGGAGGCAACGTTTGGGGCAACGGACGAATTTCGTCCGGATCCGGAGGTATGAATCGGCCTTGAGCCGGACTGCAAGAAGCTTTTATTTAAGTTATATCATATATAATTGTGATGAGTTTACTCTTCTTGATTGTGGGCTTTTGATAAGTGGAATAAAATATTATGCATCTATGAGCAGTTGCAAGATAGCACTGATGGAATAAAGTCAAATAAGTTTATCAGATCCTTATGAACTGGGAGAAAAAAGTGTCTGGTTTACAAATAAAGAAGTTATGGGTTAACTCTCAGAGGTGAGGCAGGTGGGGGTCATCTGGAGGGTTCTGGACCACTTGTTTGAAGTCTGACCAGCTCCTCGTGGTAAAGGTAATTGAGACCATATTAATTTAGTTCAGTAAATCAAAGGGTTTATCAAATCCAGGTTGGTAGCCAGGAACTGGCGTAGTAACAATTTGTTGTTGTCTCCGTCCGCCCCATCCTCCCAGACCGAGCTCATGGCATCTTTCTTGAAATCCTTCTTGGCTCTAAGCATTCTCCATCTTTCAAATGCAACTGCAAGATTGTCAATGGTTTAGCAAGGCTCTGGTCATAGAGCTTTTTTGACAAAGGACAAAGCTTTTTAGGTTGGATTGAATCTAGCACTCAGTTGATCCAGTTATTTTGCTTTCTTCCATGGCTGCAGCACACTAAGTTTGGTACCATATGGTTTCATGTCTGGCAATCCAGGGTACTTGGAGAAAAGTAGGTCTATACGTTTATTATCTATACAATAACACCTCTTGGAATTCCAAAATGAAATTAGCTGTTGAAGACTAATACGCATTTGCAAATTGGTCTGGCAAAGTCATGCTACGAAAGGGCATTAAGACAGGCAAAGTTGATCTACAGAGGTCAAATGGACCTGTGACTTCATTTAGTTTGTGTCTGGCCGTTTATTGCCAACTACGATGTCTGGGAGACCTCTTTGTACTAATAAGACCCTTAGCTGAGTAGCGTCTTCAGGGAGGGTCATATGGAACACAGCATGCCACCAACCATAACGCCTAAACTTTCCCAGGTACAACATTATACCTAAACTCTATAACCTAATTCCTAAACATAACATTAAGCTTAACATCTAAGCATAACCATCTCTTACCTTATACTTAAACCTATGCCTCTCTAACCTAATAACAATATTTTACCCAATACCTAAACACCATCTCTAAACTGATACCGTAAACTAACCATATCCTAAAAAAATACTAAACCAAACCATCTTAAACCATCTAATACCTAAACAAGACACCACTAACTCTGAATTACACCATTTTGAACTTTAAACCTGTTAACCATCCTTTATCTTGAAACCCAAAAAAATATTTGACATTTTTAGCATCTCTAGCTAGCCCTTAGCCATGGTAAACCATCTAATTGTCTCGACACAACATAGTGCTATCCCAAGCAAGCACTCACAATTCAACATTTTGTGTAACAAATTAGACCTTCAGCTTGCCCTTCTTTTAGACGTTGGTTTGACCTAGCCTTTATGGGATGGAGACCAGTTTAGGCAGATCTACCGTATTTAACATGATTGTCTATACATGCAATGAAAGTCTATAGAAACTGGCATTTGGTAGCCCCACTTAATTAAACGGTACAGCAGGTAAAATCTAAGTGTGTAATTTATTAGAACTGCAACAGCCATCTATCAGCTATATTAGTTAGGGAAATTATGTGAGAATATTTGTTGTTGTTGACTGCGCCTACCTCTGTATGAGACTATTTCAAATTCGGACCTCAACTGGTTAATTTCTAATAACTTTCTTTTTCCCTGATTGGTTCAGGGAATCCATCTACCCTGTCAATCACATGCATGCCCACAGTGTTCTATGTCGTATAGGCTTCGCCTTTTAAGGCTATCGCTATTGGGTTATCCCTGGGCGTGAGCCGTAGCACTGAAAAATTAGTAATCCCCGCCCACCAACAGCGTGGGCCTCAATCACGTCCGCGGGCACAGATATACGCGGGCGCCGGCGGACGTTCTGCTCCCATTTTCTTCAGGACGATCCTGTTACATACTGAAGTAAATAAATAAATATTATGGACTCAAAGACGATCTGCATCTGCAAGACATGAAACACGGGTTACATCTTGCTGTAGGGCGGCCATGAGGGCTGCCTTGGGCATGAACATGCCGTCTTGGCGCGCTCGCCGCTCTGTCTGTGTCGGCATTGTGCGACGCTGCCGTCGGACGACAGACAGCGCAGAGCCGACACTGCCGCCGCCATTGCTGAATGGGCCGACGACTTTACTGTTCCGCTCGACGATGCCCTCTCTCCTTGTGAGCTCGGAGTCGACCGCGACGAGGAGGGGGCGTCTCCCCCGGCTTCCCCCCTCCGAATGGAGAGGCCCGGGGCAGCAGCATTGCCCGTCTCTGCCGCCACCTCACTTTCAGTGGTTGGAGCTTTGGTGGCAGAGCTAACGGGCATTATCGCCAGGGCAGCCGCCTTGCGGTGCCCGTGCCTCAGGCCCCCCAACGCCCGGAACAGCTGCATGGCATCTAGGGGCTCGAGGCCGCGAAACGCCCCGCCCGTCTCGACCCGATCTGGCCGATGTTTCCCGCCATCAGACCGTACTTCAATCTCAAAGCTCGGGGCCCCGATGAAAACATTTATCCAGGTCACGAAGACGGAGGGTCTGACAGACCGGGGTTACAGGGCGGTACCGCCGCTGGATCCCGCTCTGTGTGCTGTCTTTGGAGTGAAGCCGGGGCTCAGCGACCGCTGCCCCACTCCCAAAGACCAGCTGACGGCTAAGCTTCTAAGTCTTCTAAGACTCACTGAATTCAATCTCTTCCATAATGCTTGCCTAATGTTTGAAGTCATAAATGGCCTAAACCCCAGACTGACCGGCCTGCTCCCTATCTGCTACCCCCAGCACCAACACCGAACCAGGAACAAACACCTGATAACGGTTAAACAACGGCGTTTACATTGTACGGGTATGAGTGTTGCCTGCAGGGGGCCACAGATCTGGAACAGACTTGATGAGGATCTAAAGAAGCTGTGCTCTCTGTCCGCTTTTAAAAAAAACCTAAAAGCATATTTACTGGCTACCTATTTATAATGTACCCTAACAATATGATGGATGTACTGGGATTACTGTATGATTGAGTATTTGTATGTTTGTTTGTCGGCACTGTTAAGTTAAATGTACTGTATGATTGATTGTATGTATTTGTATGCTTGATTGTCTGCACTATTTATGTTTTCTTGCATGGTACCACATTGTGCATCTAAATTTAAATTGATTGATATTGCTTTCATTAACCTTGGGCCCCCGCCCAAAAGCTTTCAATAGCTTATTTTGGGGGACCCATTCATGCATGTATGTATGTATGTATGTATGTATGTATGTATGTATGTATGTATGTATGTATGTATGTATGTATGTATGCATGAATAAATAAATCAGACCTGCAAACTCCTCAGAGGAAAAAAGGTGACAGTGTCACGGGGGATTTTTTTTTTATTGTAATATACAAATAACACTAGTCTGAGCGTGACTTAACAAAAACTTAACAAAACAAAATCAATGTCAAAACATCCTTGAGGCTTATAAAAAATATTTTATTTACAACTGTCACAATTTTTTTATTATTATTATTTTTACTTATTATTGGAGATACAAAAAACAATTATTATTCTGTGAAGTTGATGAATTGTCACTTTTAGGTTTTCTACCCAGTTACCAAAAAAAGAAACACTTGGAATAGTATGCGCTGTGGCAAGCACATGGTTTGCATGTGTTACTTCGAAGGCAAAAAAAATCTAAAATACAAGAAAACACAAAAACTTACTTTCAACCAGTGGGGTATGGCCCCTGACTCTCTGAGGAGGTAGGTACCTCCAGGTACCCCCTCCATGCCAGGGCGCCCTGAATTTATGTTTATTAACAGCTCCTCCACCGGGGTCAAGACAATTTGAGGGCCAGATCCAGTCTACCGACTGTCGGCCTTTTCACGATTGGCTTAAAAAAATTGCTTATTTAAATTTATACCAATACGATGGTGGGAAAAGCTTACCAGTTTGTATGTTTTTTATACTTCATTTTTATACTTGATCCGCTGACCGCTTGGAAGCCATCGGAGTACATATTTTTTTAGAAGAAATCTAAGATTTTTAGAATCTTTAAGAATGCTTAACTGGGATATTTATATATTCATGGATCAAATATTAACGATCATGCTTTTGACGTGTAACTAACGCATTTACGCGGTCAGCGATCCGCTGCCAGGCTTTGGTTCTCCGGGTTGCAGAGGCTTTAGCGTTCCCTTTTCTTGTGATAATGTCCTTCTCCTCGTCATAGCTCCCCAGGAGAACCTGAAGTTCCATTTCATTGAAATAAGCGGCCCGTTTCGCCATTTCGATCAAGGTTTCCATGATCCATACATCACGTCTTTTTAGGTTTGGCGGTGACGCGCACAACCCTGTGTTGTGCGCTGTGGAACCGAAAACTCTGGGTTAGTCGGCACTGGTTAAATCAACCTAGAGTTCAGCGTTAACTCAGTGTTTGTTAAACCTCCGTTCGTGGAACACCCCTCTGGACGAGTGTTTCGCAAGCTCTCTTGTGTTGTTTGGCCGCATGCATGCGCGGTAGCCACGCGACCGCCTCATCCAATGGCGAGCTCAGTTGGCGCTGTGTGCTTCAAGATTCCGATTGGCCCAGAGAAATGTCAATTATAAGAAAGATTCGGAAGCAAGTGCTGAGATTCCGATTGGCCCAGAGAAATGAATGATCCAATAATTGTTCGCAATTCTGGACCCCCCCCCCCCGATCCCCGACAATTTGAGGGCCAGATCCAGTCTACCGACTGTCGGCCTTTTCACGATTGGCTTAAAAAAATTGCTTATTTAAATTTATACCAATACGATGGTGGGAAAAGCTTACCAGTTTGTATGTTTTTTATACTTCATTTTTATACTTGATCCGCTGACCGCTTGGAAGCCATCGGAGTACATATTTTTTTAGAAGAAAGGGGTTATGTGGTAGGATCTTTAAGAATGCTTAACTGGGATATTTATATATTCATGGATCAAATATTAACGATCATGCTTTTGACGTGTAACTAACGCATTTACGCGGTCAGCGATCCGCTGCCAGGCTTTGGTTCTCCGGGTTGCAGAGGCTTTAGCGTTCCCTTTTCTTGTGATAATGTCCTTCTCCTCGTCATAGCTCCCCAGGAGAACCTGAAGTTCCATTTCATTGAAATAAGCGGCCCGTTTCGCCATTTCGATCAAGGTTTCCATGATCCATACATCACGTCTTTTTAGGTTTGGCGGTGACGCGCACAACCCTGTGTTGTGCGCTGTGGAACCGAAAACTCTGGGTTAGTCGGCACTGGTTAAATCAACCTAGAGTTCAGCGTTAACTCAGTGTTTGTTAAACCTCCGTTCGTGGAACACCCCTCTGGACGAGTGTTTCGCAAGCTCTCTTGTGTTGTTTGGCCGCATGCATGCGCGGTAGCCACGCGACCGCCTCATCCAATGGCGAGCTCAGTTGGCGCTGTGTGCTTCAAGATTCCGATTGGCCCAGAGAAATGTCAATTATAAGAAAGATTCGGAAGCAAGTGCTGAGATTCCGATTGGCCCAGAGAAATGAATGATCCAATAATTGTTCGCAATTCTGGACCCCCCCCCCCCCCCAAAAACAAAACTCTCCGGTTCTACACGATTCACGTGAATGACCAAATTGACCAAGAAAACGGCGATTGTCGCCGAAAAGCGACAAGTTTGCAGCTCTGAATAAATAAACTTGTCAGCAGTCTGCTGCCCAGTCAGTGTTATTCCTCCTCGCGTCCCAACGCTCAGGAGAGAGGAGGCTACACTCTTGTCACAAGCTGAGCAGGCAGGGCATGCCTCTGCTAATGACACACACACACAGCCCTTTCGGGCAGAGCTCCCCATGGGCTGCGAGGAGGACTCCTCCCCTCGCAGCGGCGGCAGGGGCTCAAGTCTGGCTCGTTTCCATGACAGCCGCATCAAAACAAGAGGCTGCACAGCCGTTTTCAGAGCATTACTCAGAATGGCTGAACGCATGCACCCTGGCCAATTGCACACACCCTGCAGTTCACCTCCGTTCCGCCACGATTCAACGGGATTGTGGAAACAACCCTGTCATCCAAGGATCAACAGCTGTCACTTTTGGCGGAGCTCCAGCAGTTTCTAGCGAAAAAAGTGATTTCCTGGTACCCAAGAAAACAGGAGGGCTGAGACCGATTCTCGATATAGCCCTATTCAACAAATGCATCGCGGGGAGGCCGTTTCACATGTTAACAATCAGACGAGTGTTACAGTGTGTAAAACCGGACGACTGGTTCACCTCAATAGATTTGAAGGACGCCTACTTCCACGCCACAGTGATCCCCAAACACAGGAAATTCCTGCGTTTCTCATTCCAAGGGTCACACTACCAGTACAACCGTCTCCCGTTCGGATATTCTCTAGCCCCACGAACGTTTTCCAAATGCGTGGAGACGGCTCTCCGGCCGCTGCACGCAACAGGAATGAGAGTAGGTTACTGTTTTTGATCTGCTTTTGATTGCTCGCTCCAAGGAGGAAGCAACTATTCAAACAAAAAAGCTGGTAATTCAACTGTCGAATTTAGGCTTCACCATAAATTGGAAGAAAAGCTCCCCCCACCCCTCACAGAGTGTGATGCATTTGGGGGTAGAGCTGGACTAATGAGAGCACGGCTCTCACAGCAGAGGATGGAGACATGTGGTCTCTCCTCCGCAGCTGTTCCCCGGACAGCGTCGTGACAGCCCCCCCTTGCATGAGGCTGCTGGGCATGATGTCAGCCGCTCACACGGTGGTGCAGGTGGGGCTAGGCAGCTGCAGAGATGGTTTTTCAGGCGCAAAGTGACCATTCCCCTATCAGTGGGCCCCGATTTGACCCACTGGGGCGATCCCCGAACTCTCGCGAGAGGGGTGCCGTTGGGCAGAGCAACGTCACACATCTCAGTGATCACGGATGCTTCTCTGTCGGGCTGGGGAGGAACATGCGAGTTTCACGTAGTGGGCGGCGTTTGGCCGCCCCCCGTGACCATGCATATAAACGCAAATGGAGCTCCTCACTGTGTTGAAAGTGATCCAACACTTTGCCCCAATGTTGACGAATCAACACGTAATGATTCGCACGGACAACAAGGCGACAGCAGCATACATAAATCGCCAAGGGGGCGTGCGCTCGGCACAGCTGCTGAGCATAGCGAGACAGCTGTTATGCTGGGCGCACACACACTTGCTCTCCATCAGAGCAGCGTACATCCCCGGTGTCCTGAACAGAGGGGCCAACATTATGTCGAGGGGGGGTCCCCAACCAGGAGACTGGACTCTCCACCACGATCTGATCAATCAGGTATGGAGCGAGTTTGGGAAGGCGGAGGTCGACCTATTCGCCAGCCACGCGGGAGAACACACAGTGCGAGCTGTGGTTCTCTCGCGCGAAGGACAATCCCCTGCTCGGGGTGGATGCGTTCACTCACAGACCGTGGCCGAACACACTCCTGTACACTTTCCCACCCGTCCCTCTGATTCCCTAAGCCTTGGACCGAGTCTAAGAGGAGCGGCTGTATATGATTCTCATAGCACCGCAACGCACGAGTGCACCGTGGTTTCCCTGCCTCCAGCGTCTGATCTCGGGGCCGCCGAAGGGACTCCCTTGGCGGCGAGACGCTCTCTCACAGGCAGGGGGAGCAATCATAGATTACCCAGAGATCGGCCAGCACTTATGGGCCTGGCCGCTGAACGCAAGCGCCTAGAGGCTCTCGGCCTCTCCCAGGAGGTCGTACGGACCATCCAGGGTGCCAGAGCGGACTCCACCAGAGCCCTTTGCCGCGTGTGCTCTTTCCTCCAGGCACTGATGGAAAGAGGGCTGGCTTTTAGCACGGTTAAAACGTACGCGGCTGCTGTTTCATCATGCCACGAAGGCTTCGGGGATAAAAATGTTTTTAGTCACCCCTTAATGAAGCGCTTCCTAAACGGTGTGAGGAGAGAGAGACCCGTGACGCGCTCTCTCACTCCACAATGGGATTTAACACTGGTGCTGCGAGCACTGGTTAAAGCCTCATTTGAGCCTCTTGACCGGGTGCCCCTCAAGTTCGTGTCAGCCAAGACAGCTTTGCTGCTGGCCCTGACGTCAGCTAAGAGAGTGAGAGACCTGTCTGCACTCTCTGTATCCCCTTCTTGTCTTAGAATACAAGGAGACGGCAGTTCGTCCATATTACGCCCGAACCCGGCTTTTACATCAAAGAGTATTACTAGCTCGTTCAGATCGAGAGTAATAACACTCAATGGTTTCTCTCTCCCTCCTCATCAATCTGAGGAGGAGGCAACAGCCCATCTCTTGTGCCCCGTACGCGCGGTTATGTGAAGCGCACGGAGGCTCTGCGCAAATCTCAACAGTTATTTGTGCATTACAGAGATCATTCCCAGGGCCTCCCCCTGATGATACAACGGCTGTCACATTGGCTGTGTGATGCTATCACACAGGCTTGTGTCAGCGGGGGCAGAGCCGCCTGAGACTATCAGAGCTCACTCGACCAGAGGAATATCGTCCTCTGTCGCTCTGCAAAAAGGGATGCCTATGGAGGATATCTGCACAGCAGCCTCCTGGGCTTCCCCATGCTCTTTTATTAGGTTTTACCTAAGAGACATGTCGCGCCTCCCGATGACACTCAGTTCTAGGTGCTTTGACAGAGTGAGTGTGATTGTGTGACTATTCCCCTCGCATATTAAACAATGTGAGGTGGAGTCAAATATTCATGCTGAGAGCTCTTGTGTCTTATCAGACACAATAGAGCTGCTCGTTGATGACGTGCCGTTAGACGCATGACGTATGTTATGCTACGTCTGACGCATGATACTAGCGCATATGTAGCAGTGTTTCTGGTACTGATCGGGACCAATGAGGCATAGACTATATCGTGCTTCGCCCTTTTAACACAATAGCGATAGCCTTAAAAGGCGAAGCCTATACGATAGGGCTGAACGATTTCAGGAAAAGATCGAATTACGATTTTTCTGGCACAGGGGTTGACATTAAGGTTTCTAAAGCACTTGCCCATCGGGCAAGTACAGGTCAGGTTCGACTTGCCCGAATGTGATGTTCACTTGCCCAAATTATAATCAGAATCTTGAACAGGCCTCTTTTTGCCAGGCATGCGGCCTCGTTTTGGGGGGGCTCAGAAAAATCATCCAAGCTCAGACTGAAGCTGAATGTTAGCTTCCACACATGTTGTGTTTAAAAAATAACAAACTTCCCTTTGTTTACTTATTTATCGAGCGGTCACATCGTGCCATGAAGTGATTTCAGTCCACCGTTGCAACCTATTAAAGCTATCGCCAAGTTATATGTAGACCTGCATGATTTCATGCAATTGTACTTAACTAAATGTCAGAGGTAGTAGCAAAGATATGTCTTTTTTAACTTTCACGTTTCTTGTAGCTCTAACTGAATAATCACAATCGCGTTTCTAGTAGTGTTGTCAGTCACGATACTGGATTTTCTAACTTTGACACTATACCTGAAAAAATATCGATATTCTATACCATTTTCGATATCAGGGGGAAAGTTTTTTTCAGGAAAGAACATACCCAAAGTAAATAGAGTATATCTCCACAACTGCAAGGGCGATAATGTCATCTTTGTGCCAAAAGAAAGATTGTTGTGCAAGTGAAATATTCAATGGGGATGATACTTGGTTAAAGTGAATAAAGCCATGGAACACAGCATAAGTGGAAGATAACATTTCCACCTGAAATAATTATCAGTTGGTCGTTATCATTTGGGAGCGATAAAGGTAGAATAAAGGTAGATATCTTACAATTTTGACACTATTCTCTATTTAAATTTCAGGGCAAATATATTCGAATGCACCAAGCCAAACACTCGCAAATAAACATATGGCCACTAGATTGCGCTGAAGAATATGTTTTCTGATTGAAGGCAATTTACCTATTTCCTAAGAAACCTTCTCTTATTCATTGATTGAAAATACCTTGTTTAGTTGCAAAATTTGGCCCAGACACTGGGTTATCCGTTTATGGTGGTTTTATTCGACCAGAATCAACTTTGTGGACAAAAATCACAAAGGTAATACTTCATTTTTGGCTGTTAAAAGAAAATGGGACGTTTCTTCTTAAGTTGTTATTTACGAGTTTTAGTCACAGAATGATATGGTTTGGACTGTTGGAATAAGTGGAGGCTCAGCTTTCATGCAATATATAGTTTGTGAGGGTACAATTTCGTGAAAAAGATCGCTAATGCTGTGCATGTGCACAGTTATGAAACCCAAACCGTGTTCTTGCATATGACTTTCCTTGGTAATTTGCCTCACTCCAAAGTACTTCCAAACTGCACTCCTCCATCACTACTCCATTTTCCTTCTACCTAAACCGTTCGCGTAGGCGCTGCATTTGCGATGCTAGCTTTGTTGGCTAACCTTTAGCCAACACCTTCGAATCACGGCCAGAGAACGCACTGCGAGTGACAGAAGGCGGGGCTATATTCGCACTGAAGCGATGCGTGTCTGTTAACTCGCTTTCCGAGAGAAGAGACGACGGCGCGCTGATCAATTGCAAATACTTATATTTTGTGTTATTTTGCGGCAAAAAAGGTTGTTCTGCAGTTTCTAAAAACATTTGAATAAATAGCCTTTATATTGACATCCACCCAAAATCCACTTGCCCGTTCGGGCAACCAGAAATCAATCACAACTTGCCCAAATATGACTTTTGGTTGCCCCGGGCAAGCGGGCAACCGTTAATGTCGAGGCCTGTGGCAGATATTGCGATTTCGATTTTCTTCACGATTTTCTTCAAATCAAGCTTCAGTGCAATATTCACAATGTACAGTAATATTTACAAAGATGACATCATACCATTAAAACACTACATGCCATTACTCTAATGTAAGAATGAAAACTAAAGTTAAGAATTTATTTCAAATGTATTTATTAAGAAACATGCATGTAAACTAAAGTCCTTTACCAACTGCAGTTGTTACAACTGAAGAACTAAAAGAGCCATCTTTGACTGTCTTAACTGTAGAATATTGGTGTATTTTAGTGTCTCTCTTTTGTTCACATTTCTAGTCTCGGGACAGGCCAGGGCCTCTCTTACTGATACAAGGTGTTATCTCCAACATTCTGCCATTGTTATGTTTCAACAAGGTTGAACCGACCTGGTCCTCCGGGACATAGCCAGGGCCAGATACCTTATCAAGGCTGAGAGTGCGTCTGTTCACGTGTTATTCATGTATCCCCTTTTTGTATAATACTCGCCCAACCCTTTGGTTCGACGAGAAGAGGGTTCGACAGCCAAGGAACAAGTCATCGACCACCGGGTCCACTATAGATTATTCAACCTAAGTCTGTATCTCGCTGTATTACATCCTGGAATAAACCATCTATTCAACCCTCTGATCCAACCTGTCAAGCTGCTTTGATTTCGACTTCAAGAATTACTACTACGACTGAAAATACACAACGCCGAGTCTGTCCGAACAGTTTAGAAATAAGCTGAAATCTAACATTTGGTGCCGTGACACCGTCTTGAAGAGAGAGGAGTGAGAAGACGATTGCCTCTGAAGATTGCCCTGTGACCGAGAAGACCGCGCGCCCTGCCTGGGAAGACGTATCAACGCCTGCCCTGCTGAGGGACCCGCATCCACAACGCGGCTGAACCAGCGCATCTCTATGCACCACGTGGGAATCAACGGTGACTGAATCTCATTCCACACTCTCGACCAAGGGAAAAGAACAAGAAAGTAATCTTAAAATAATCTACACACACATAACTGTGATTATTATTATTTATTTTACTATTAGGCTGCACTACATTTGCTGAGTAATGAAGTTGTGTCATTAAGAGCTTGACGAAGTGAGGACCTGTATTAGTGATTAAGTGAATTTGTTTGTTGCTCAATAATCACTGAATATACGCCATATGAAACTATTGAATTTGTTTGTTGAATAAGGCCTTTGGTCTGGGATTGAGTCCTAGAATATTGAATTTGTTTGTTGAATAAGGCCTTTGGTCTGGGATTGAGTCCTAGAATATTGTATTTGTATTGAATTCACTGGTGAGGTTACATGAATCGCTAGAGTTTTTTTGTTTGTGCTATGTTGTTTTTGATCCCCGCAGAGGAATCACATATATTGTTTTTTTAATCGAAGAGGGAAAAAGTGTGCCATCATCTGTTGTTGGCATACCGAGCTCCGTGGGAGACGTTTATTTGTTTCTTTCTAGGCAGCGCTAGTTTAGCTTTACCTAGATAGAAAAAGATAGAAAAAATGCCGAAAGGTAAAGGCTGGCCAAAGAAATCGATCTGGATGGTTTTCAAAAACTGGATCAAGAAGACTAGACGAAGTAAACCAATCGGGTTGTCACTATTGTCTCAGTGTAAGCGATACTTAATTAAGCATGTCAGCAACAAAAAGAGAGATGAATTGGAAAAGACAACTGCTCTGAAAAAAAATAGAGAGCAAATCAAACTGCTTGCCGACGAAATTCTTTTGTTAAAGGATGAAGCGACTCTGAACAAAGAGCAGAGGAAGTTGACAGACCTACACACAACGCTGGTCAGACAAGGAGTGATAGCGGCCCACCCCCTCGACTCAGGGCCCTCTGAGGGGAGTGACCAAGGCAAAGGAGGAGGAACCTTGGGAGCCTATGGTCGCATGTACCCCAAACTGCCATTGTGTGGCCCAGATGGGGAATACATCTTCCCTGGTGGTTTACAGGAGTCGGGACACAGTGTTCTTTCAGACATCAACAGCTTTATAGGCGAGTACCCGGTCATCTGCAGTACTCCCCACGTGCCACAGAAGGGAAATCCATCTGCCCCACCTGACTATGCTAATTATGATGCGACCCAGATCCCACAACAATTTCGACATCCGAACCCCCCAACACAACAACCCCCCGAGGTGAGGCCTGGAGCAGTGACTAAGAATGAATCACGCATTGGAGGATTTGATGACAACATACAACCACACTGCAGCGCGATGGGAGGCGCAGCCACACCACACATGAAGGCCACAGACGAGAAGAAGGAAATAGCCAGGGACCGAGAAAGATTCCCCCAGTCCGACAGGCAGAGAGAACCTCGACCATGCCACAACTGCGGTCAAAATGGACACTGGCAAAGAGAATGTAAGGCCCCTCGAAAGATGCACCGGGACCGCTCAAACAAAATGAGGGAACGATGGAAGAAATTACAAGCGCAGAGTGCTGAAGAAGAGCCGCATGTGCGATTCAATGTCGGAAACCAACAATAACACCGACTTGGAATGACACTCGTTAGATTTGGCACGCAAACTGACTGATACGGGGTGAAGAGTAGGGAGTGTTTGTTATTTTCATTCCTTTATTTTCACGAGAGGTTAATCTTCGAAAGATGCTAGGACTTTTGTCTCCTTTGTCGCCTATCTAATTGAGAATTAATGTTGGTTCCTTCTTGACACAACTGCTCAGCTTTAGAACATTTTATTTGTTTTGTTTTATTTTTGAACAAAGGTTCACTCATTCATTCATTCACACAAGGTTTATTGTAGAACTATGATGACTGATTACTGATATAACCATTTTCGAATCAAGCGATTAATTTTTGAATGATCATTTTTCATTGTTTATCGAATCATTAAGACAATTACAAACCAGAGTTGATTATTATTACTGTTGGAGGCTGTGACAATGCCTCCCCCATGATTGATACTGCACTTTTTCTTTGTTTCATGTTTCATCGTACCTGGGAGATCCAGGAGACACGGACACTTGTTGAGTCCTTGGGATGAGTCCTTGAACTGACCTGTGCCTGTGTTTGTCCTGACGCCCTACTACGAACTTTCATCCTCATCCCCCATCACCCCTGCGGTGGCCATCAACTGGAAAAGAACTCTGTTGCAACTGCTACTCAAAACCAACTGAGTCATGCAGCATTGTCTGTGATGTTGTTGTGCCAAGCAGAGGGAGGTGTCTGGACAGTTGACTTTCTTGATTCTTTAAATTTTTTATGTTTTGATTTAATCATGAGTAACCTAATGAGTTTGTTATTTTCTTTATTATAGTGGCCTACACCTGGTTTACTTGTGTATGATTTGAATTTACTTGTCTATTGCCTTTTATGCTTTCTTTCATTGATTTAGTTAATTATTAATGGGTCACCAGAAAATACACTGAATTCTCATTTTGTGTGTGATCTTTAAACTACGTTTAGTATGATCAAGAGGGAGGAATGTAGAATATTGGTGTATTTTAGTGTCTCTCTTTTGTTCACATTTCTAGTCTCGGGACAGGCCAGGGCCTCTCTTACTGATACAAGGTGTTATCTCCAACATTCTGCCATTGTTATGTTTCAACAAGGTTGAACCGACCTGGTCCTCCGGGACATAGCCAGGGCCAGATACCTTATCAAGGCTGAGAGTGCGTCTGTTCACGTGTTATTCATGTATCCCCTTTTTGTATAATACTCGCCCAACCCTTTGGTTCGACGAGAAGAGGGTTCGACAGCCAAGGAACAAGTCATCGACCACCGGGTCCACTATAGATTATTCAACCTAAGTCTGTATCTCGCTGTATTACATCCTGGAATAAACCATCTATTCAACCCTCTGATCCAACCTGTCAAGCTGCTTTGATTTCGACTTCAAGAATTACTACTGCGACTGAAAATACACAACGCAGAGTCTGTCCGAACAGTTTAGAAATAAGCTGAAATCTAACATAACTTAGAAAAGTCCTACTACTTTTTAGTTCTTTTTTTAAGACTAAAAATACTATTTTTTTATGGCTCTTTTACTCAATTCGTGCATTTGAGTATAACAACAAAGGGAGAGACGTCGGAGAACCCAACGCAGTCTATTCATAATAGTGTAATGACCACGGAAGAGGCAGTGAATAAAGTATTGAATAAACAGAGATTTATTAGATAGGCCTACCTAATAAACCGTTGGAACGCACAAGACCGGAAACATAGCAACGCCGGTAAACAAACCCAGAGAAGCCCAATCCCTATGAGAGCTCCCCGCGCTACGGCCATCCGGAGGCGCACAGAGCTTTTGGCCATGATATTATATATACAAATATTATATTACATACCATTATATTATATATAGAGCTCCGGGAGTCGCAAACGGCAACTTTCACTTTCTCCTCCATGCTGCAGTTCACCCCGAACTGAACTGCACTGAGTTTGACGGTTGAACGCTGATTGGCTGTTACGTTACACATGTGACTCAGTGGCCACGCTGTTGAACGCTGATTGGCTGTTCGCCTGTGCACGGCGAAAGTGTACAGGATCCTGTGTCACTTTGTATAGGATCCTTTCGCCCCATCGCGTTTGGTGTGAATGCACAGTAGACAGCCATTTATTAGATTCCTAATTAACCGTTGGAACACACAAGACCGGTAACCGTGGTAACCATAGCAACGCCGGTAAACAAACCCCTCGAAGAGAGCTCCTAGCCCTACGGCCATCCGGAGGCTCACATAGCTTTTGGCCTTGATATTATATATACAATTATATTATATTAATTCGCCCGATTCGCGTCTCTACGTTGACGCGTGAACGCACAGTAAAACCGAAAAAAACTTTGCTTTGGCGATCCCGAGATCGCGTTGTCTGAAATCATGATTTCGATCAGAAAACGATAAATCGTTCAGCCCTACTATACGACATAGAACGATAGTTACGTATTGTAACTCTAGATTCTACGAGTATAGGCGCAGCCTTTTAAGTGTCGGCCTCATTGTCCTTACATAGCTGAAGAAAAGCTGTTTATTGGGAGCAGAACGTCCGCCGGCGCCCGCGTATATCTGTGCCCGCGGACGTAATTGAGGCCCACGCTGTTGGTGGGCGGGGATTACAAATTTTTTAGTGCTACGGCTCACGCCTCGGAATAACCCAATAGCGATAGACTTAAAAGGCTGTGCCTATACTCACAGAATCTAGAGTTACAATACGTAACTATCGTTATCATAGCTTCCCCACAGGTTTCTGTGGGGAAGCGTGGAGAAATGTGGGAGGGATTGGGCTTTCTTTCAAAATGTTCCTCTCATATCACAAATAATCTTGCTCTATATAACTCTCAAATCTTTAACTTGTTTAATGTTTGGAGACAGTATGAGGCAAATGATTTATATTTTGACTTAAACAAACCACAAAGGTCACAAGGGGCAACCAATTGCTTCAGTGAATGCTAATCACAATGGAGAGCCAAAACAAGACTTGCGAGATTTGTCTATCACACCTCCTGGTGCATGCGCAGAATTAACTCACCCACATGGAACCTTTTTAGTGTTTCCTTGACATATAATAATGGCTATGGATGAGGTGCGGCGTGCATGTGGTGCGGCAGATAAAGGGCATAGCTGAATGACAGGAAATGGGCATCTTATTACCTTCCAGTCAAAGCTGAGCTGCTTCATGGCTCTGTACACTTCGGCCATGATGTCGTAGGGTCTGCTTTGGCTGCGGATGCCCAGGTGCCACTTGGCTTTTTTCACCGCCAGTGGCTTGGGCCGGGTGGTGTTGAGAGCATCCAGAGGGCAGCGGGACTTGGGGCTGTCGGCCAGCAGCGGCGGCATCCTCTCGGGATGGGGTTTGACACCCGGGGGCAGGGGCATGCCCTCCTCCATGAAAGAGCCCTGCGGGGGGCTGGAGGCCAGATAGAACTCGCTGGCCTGGGTCATGATGCGCCGGTTGTCTATGATCAGGTGGTAGGCCACCGCCAGGTGGTCCTGGAGGTTCGGGTGAGGGATACCAAGAAGGGTTGCGGGGATGAGAATAAGTGAAGATACGATAAGATAAGGATATTTTCTTTTTTATTATTAGATTAAAACTAAATAGAAGGGGAGGGAAAACCAACAGTTTAAAAGAATACATCGTAAATGGATTGTGCTAGAGAGCAGCTGAAAACAAGACACCTCAGTCCCCTGCTACAGCACAGGTTACACTTCAAGTGTGTCCTGTGCCCAGCATCTTCCAATTGAACAAACATTACTGTACTTTCTTACTTTATAAGACAGTGACCAAAAAACGAAATTGCAACAGTCCCACTACTGACAGCCTGCGGGCTGGGAGCGTACCTGGGGGTCTCCACTGTAGAGGCTGGACATGACCTCAGACTCAGTGCATTCAAACTTGTCGCACACCTCCCTGACAGCCTCCTCGTCCAGCACGTTGGTGTCGTACGAAGGATCCTCTGGGAACAGGTAGCCCGGCAGGTTCTGTTTGAACCAATCGTGCTCCCTGGGGAAAGGAGGGACAGACAGTCAACCAAACACACACAGATCCCTTCACACCTGGCAAGACACAATAGTGATAGGATCTGTGAAATCATACCAGGAGATGGTCGCATTCTGAGCACATCCAACAGAAGGGTGATTACATCCGACTTCCTGATACCCATACATAGCGTTTATTTAAACCAGGTTTTTTTACGTTTCTCGTGAGCATGAGAAAGTATCTTTTGCTCACGAGAAAGTATCTCGTGAGCACGAGAAGGCCTACGCATATCACTGGCTGTGTGTGTGTGTGTGTGTGTGTGTGTGTGTGTGTGTGTGTGTGTGTGTGTGTGTGTGTGTGTGTGTGTGTGTGTGTGTGTGTGGTCAGCGAGTGAGTGGACGATCGAGGAGAGCGGGCGGTAGTGTGCGTGTCAGTAGAAGAAGTAATGAACGAGTCTGGTTGTGAGCAAGTAAGAATAAAGTACCCAGCCTGTCAAGGATCGGTGGCCGCTACCAGTGTTGGGGGTAACGCGGTACAGTAACGATATTACTTTTTTGGGTAACGAAGTAAAGTAACGCATTCCATTTAAAATATCGGTAACTACACTACTTTACTAGACTTTAGTAATGCGCTTTCCTGCGTTACCCAAGCCCTGTTTGCCTGCGTGTAAAGTTCTGTTCTGTTGTGGTGCGTGCATGCGTGCTGCCTGTGTGTCTGCAGCGCCTGCTTGCCTCGGCACGTTGCCATAGCGATCGATTTGAGTGATGTAGCTGCTTGTGCGAAGGAGTGTTCAAGCGTTGAAGCGCAGAACCAGGTGACACGGAAAGACAGGCTGGTTGCAGGGATCAATGTAGAAGACATGCTTCCCCTGTCGACTATTGAATCGCCCAGATTTAGAAAAATACTAGATAAAATACCCGGACTCGCAAGCCAACATCCGACAGGAAAACATTTCCCATTAGCCTACCTGAACAAATGTTATACCGACATGGAATCGAAGCTCAAAAAATAGTTTGAGTCCTTCCTGGATCATGTGTCCACCAATACGGACATTTGGTACGAGCACGGTTTCAGTAGGGAATCGGCTCCGACGTTAACGGTTGTAACAAGATTGATTAAGAACGCACATTTCGGTGCCTCATAAGGAATGACGGTGCACTGGATAGACAGCATTACTTTAAAACTTGAGAAGGCTGCTCTTGCATGCAAGAGGGTGAGAGGAAGACACACTTACGATGTCATAGCTTGCGAAATAGATCAGGTTCATTCAGCCTTTGGACCACATAAAGTAACAGCATTTGTCACCGTCGCTCAAGTGCATTTCTGTTTTAAATTGTATGGGATAAAGTGACCTTTTTATATTTTTCATTGACCACTTAATTTTTTTCTCATGTTTCCCAAAGCCTGTGTTTTGAAACTTGTGTGTTGCTACTGATTGACCTCATCATAGCCTACTTTATCCTGTTGTTTGTGGATTTTACAGTGAGGCATTTCTTTGTGCAGACAGGGATATTGTATAGATTTATACAAAAAACACTAAGTGATGATAGGGCTATGTTTGTCCATGTATCTACAGTAAATTAGAAAAACGGGAGAGTAAAGTAATAAGCAGTGAAGTTACTTTTCAAATGCAGTAACTAGTAAAGGAATCTCATTACAATTTACAGAAGTAACTAGTAATAAGTAACTAATTACTTTTTTTGAGTAACTACCCCAACACTGGCCGCTACATTCCGACCTGTAAGCAGACCCACTGCCGGTCAAAGTGAAGGGTGTTGCCCCCGAGAAAGCATCGGCCCTGGAGGGAACGTCTCCCCTGTTGAGGCGGTAACCTACGTGCTCCAATAGTGCGAGATAAAAAATAAAGCACATTCATTTTAATGATTTTAGCTAGTCTGTGATTTATTACGGGCACGGGTCGGGTAACGGGCCAAATATTAACGGGTCTCGGCGAGTGCGGATTTCCTTTTGATATTATCACGAGTGACGGGGAGGATCTGGTACTGGACATCGCGGGTGCAGGTCTCAAAAAATGGACCCGTGCAGGACTCTGAAAGCAGAGTTGGTTGGGCCGCATTTGCCATGTCAGCATCATGGACAGCATCATAGCTCAGCTGACGTGGAAAACCATCTGACCTACCATATCTATGAATCTACCATGCGAATGTTTGGGCTACAATTCCTTTAGAGATACTTTGTCGTGCGGACCCAACAAACGCGCCCAAATGCAGCCCAACCAACTCTGCTCTCCGATATTTTGTTTATTTCCAATAGCCTAGGCCAGAGTCCTGCGGGTCCATTGTTTGAGACCTGCCCGCACCCGCAAAGTTCAGCACTAGATCCGGGCCCGCGATTAATCACACGCAAGCTAAAATCATTCAAACATATATGCGCTTTATTTTTAACTCGCAATATTGGAGCACGTATACCCTCTTGCCCTCCGCCTCCAACTATGAGATGGTTAGTGTTACACCTTTCCTGCGGTCGGCTCCCAGACCGTAGTCGAGGAGCATAGGGGAGACATTCCCTCCAGGGCCGATGCTCTCTCGGGGGCAACACCCTTCACTTTAACTGGCAGTGGGTCTACTTATAGGTCGGAATATGGCCGGAATATAGCCGGAATGTAGCGGCCACCGATTCTTGACAGGCTGGGTACTTTATTCTTCTATTCTTCTATTATCACAACCGGACTCGTTCATTACTTCACTAAACTGACACGCACTACCGCTTGCTCTCCTCGCTCGTCCAATCACTCGCTGACGTCACTCTGTGACACTAGGCCACATATTTAATATTTTAGGATACACTGTAAAAATATTACCTGGTTTCAATATGTAAAGAATTAACAGGTATAATGTGGTGATCCTAAAGTAATGTTCCTACCTTAATGTGTACCTGTGGCCTTATATTTATATGTATATATTTTATATTTATGACTGTTATTGTTTTCTGACCGGGGATCGGTGTTCCGCAAATCAGCTGACGTACCTGTCAGCTGACGGGATGAGGTTCGAGAGGTTTTAAATACAAGGAAGTGAATTGCCAGGGTTTGGCGCGTAATGAATGAATGGAGGGAGTCTGAGAGGGACCTCTAACAAACGCCAGTCCAACTGAGAAAGCTTAATAGTGGGAAAGCTTTAAGAACCACTGAGACAAAGTCGACAACTCTTGCCGACTCGTTGGATACGTCGGTAAGAGCGATTTATATTTTTTGCTGGAGGTTTTTGTTACGACCTGGGTCATCTTGTTTTTCTTAGCCTGTCTTTTTCCCGGATTGCCTATTTTTTCCCCGGACGTAAGAGACAGTTGCTTGCGGAGTTTTGTTCGGGGACATCGGGGATTTCGTTTGGATATTCTTTTTTGTTTGCTTTGAACTAGAGGGAGAACGCGCGAGTGTGCGCAAGAGGCGCGCAAATGGAGGCCGCATATTAACGCGGTTATCAGATCACATCGGCGGAAAAGACTTTTGGGGTATCTGGACTGTGGGTTTATTTGAGGGTTGTTTGGTGAATGTAATTCCCTGAGCTATATCCTCGTTATTTGTAGTATTATTAAGTGGTCTCAAACGAACACAATCAATGTGCTTGGTTCTCAAATTAAGAAACTTGTGTTTCTTTCGTAATAATTGGGCTAAAAGATTAGTCAAAGTGTTACAACTCACACACAAACAATCACACACACCACACATTCTGATAGATAAAATAGACACGAAACTCAAAGTCCTTTGAACAAAAAAATAAATAATAATAATAATATTCATTAAAGGTTGGGTATGGATTTCACTTTTTTGGCAATTTTTGCAAAATTACTTGAAATCCTTATCATAACCCACTTACAGCCACTGAGTTAGAAGTACTGACATGAAAATTAAACAAGTCAATCATCTGTGGAACGGGCAGGGCTCGAAAAACTCCAGCCAATGATTTCCAGAGCCACCGAGTTGCATTGGACAGTAAGTACGTCAATCAAACGGTCGTACTGCAGTCCCCCTCCCCCGCACGCGACCCCTTCGTGCACGTACTCAAACCTCGTGACCCAGAGCAAGCTTCTGTTTGTTGTTATCCTGCGGTAGCTACTGGAGCTAGCTAACTAGCAAATGACTCGCTCTCGCGCATCTGTGTTTGCTCGTGCATGATTGCGCGTCCATGTACTTGGAATGGGTGGAGTCAGAGTCAGCGTTGAAGGAGAGGGGGTAGGACCATTTGAGTTGTGTATTCAAAATCTGCTGGCATTTCGCAAATCCCATACCCAACCTTTAATCGGCCATTATGAATGCCGATACCGATAGTTTGGAAAAAGCCTAATATCGGCCCGCCGATTAATCAGTCGGGCTCTTGTTGTGTTTACTACTGCATTGAGTTACTCATACAGTAAAACTCCAAATCATGGATATGACTCATGTCCACGTAAACAAGAATGTGGTGCGTGAACGAGTTAGAAAGATACAGGAAAATTCAAAACAGTACACAGACAGGAAGAAGAAGACATCCTTCAACCCCGGTGATCAGGTTAGGATTCGGAAGCCATGGAAGGTAAAGAAAGGGGACCAAAAGTTCACAAAGAAAGCCAAGAACTGTGGTCCGGAACAAAAGCCCATACACCTACCTGTTGGATGATGGTAGAATCTGGAACACATCTCATCTTTCTGTACTACTGTGGTAGAAATTAATGAGTATATTCTATGGTAAACCATGATTAGTATAAAGTCTTTTATCTTTAATGGTGGAAGACACATGATGCCTGCAGAACCTAGGGTTCAGAACAAATGGTGGAACACAGGAATGTGCAAGAAGCTGCGGGGTCAAGCCATGTTGACCTCAGCCTTTCAGCCTTGGGTCATCTTGGCTACGGGGTTAATCCATGCAGACCTCAGACTGGGGCTTTGTTGATAACATGCTGAGACGAAGATTGACTGGGCGGAAACCTCCATTGTGACAAAGGAATTCTTGTATTTTTGTGTGTATAAAGAGAAGCTGGAATCGATGTTCGAGCAGTGACTCTATAGACCTACTCAGGCTGTTATCGTTGTGTTTTATATCTAGGTTAATCTTCGACACTACCAGAAATGAACGCTCAATGACACTGAACAAACCGAATCTCAATGAGGCTTAAAAAAAAAAAAGTTTGGTTCCTGTTGGTTGTCAGTTGAGGTCATGGGTAGGTAGGGAATTTTTTATTTATTTTTTTTCCAGCGGCAGCGAATGATAGGTAGGTTGTTTTCATTTAAAAACGAGAAAATTCGCTCATCCTTGTACAGAATGAAGAGGTGCTGTACCAAAACGTAATTATAGTTTGCATAAAAAATATTATTCTTTTTTTTTTTTTTGTTATGAAGGAATTCGCCTTTATTGAAAGGGGGAGATGTTGTGTTCACTACGGCATTGAGTTACTCATACAGTTATGTTCAGTTGAATTGTACAGCCTATTGGTGACGTAGTAAAGCAGACTGATTATATAGATGCTAGAAGAGGGGAAGAGGAATGTAATGTATGTTGATACAAGAACGGAGATAAAGATAACGTAACAGCTCTACAGAATAGCCAAACTAAAATGCATTTAAACTGGAAACTTGATACTGAAAATGTCCCTAATATAATGAAAACGGCAGTTTAGAAGTGTATCCCACTAGCTCTACAACAGGATAAAAATAGGTTAACAAAAGAGTCTAACACTGTGGGAACATACTGTATTAAAACCAGATTGTAGAAACTAAATATAAATTGTTCAGATAGAAAAACACACTGGTCGCGCTTAAGATATTTCTTAAATATGAAAACAAAGTAATCATATATGACAATAGTCGACTGATGGATTGCTTTAAGTCTACTAAAAACTTTCTTTGACGGGTTCAGTCCTAAATACTAGCACCCTGCACTTAACACCATGAGCAGTGTCTGTCTGCGACCTGCAAGACGGAGGCGTAACTTGTAGTGGGCGTAACTTGTAGTCGGAGGCGTAACTTGTACTAGGAGGCGTAACTTGTACTTTTCTAAATCGCGGTCCACGCGAGATCTTCTCTTTTCGCGGTAAAAAAAGATCCTTGTAAATCACGGTTCACACGAGATCTTCCTTGAAGTCGGATCTCCAGATATTCATGTCGGTAAGTAAAAAGAAGTGGATTAACAAGAATGATTTTTTTTTGTTTTTACAAGCTTAATGAACTCTAGAACTAGGGCAGACTACTTGTGGTTGTGATACTGTTTAATATTCTTTACGAAATGTTCTAACGCTTAGGCCTACTGTTTTAACGTTGGAAGAAACCCCAGCTTCCGCCACCTCGGTGAAGTTAGTTCGATGCACACATTTGAGATGCCCACTGAATAGTCACAAAATACTCAGTACTGTACAGGCTAGTAGATGTTGCTTGCTTCTTTCTGCCCCGATTTTGCACAGTGCAACAGCGATGACGTACCTGAGAAATCCATGTATTGAAGACCGGCAAATATATATAAAATGAGGGCTTGTAATGTGAACGCTATAATATGAAGGCTTTCTCATAACTATCCTCATGTTAGTGACATTGTTCTTGTCTTGTTTCTATCAGTAATATTTATTTTAATTCATTGTTTTCTATCTCATGCAGGACCTTGAAAACATGCAGCATGCGATCAATAACAATATGTATTCAATAAAATTATTTTAATTATAAATCTGCTGTCTTTAATTCTTAATCTGCAGTCTTTTTGTTAAAGGTATAAAGGGATTAAGTAGGCTAAACTTAAGCAGGTTCCCCACGTTAAACTGCTATATGCATTACATGTCATTGTAAAATTGTAATAGGCTTCTTTTCTTAAATGCATATGACCCAGGGATGTCAGTTTCAAGCAAGGCTATGATTAAGCTAATCAAGAGCATATCAAGATTAAGCTAATCAAGAGCATATTTTTAAATGAGCGGGTCGGGTGCATTATTTTTATATAAGGCCTAATATTTGAGGTCCGAGTTGCGGTCATTTATGTACCCGCGCACCACTGCTACATACAGATCACTTCCGCGATTTAGAAAAGTACTAGACACGCCTCCGACTACAAGTTACGCCTCCTACTACAAGTTACGCCTCCTCCGACTACAAGTTACGCCTCCTACTACAAGTTACGCCTCCTCCGACTACAAGTTACGCCTCCTACTACAAGTTACGCCTCCGTCTTGCAGGACGCAGACAGATACTATTGAACACCAAGGTACAGAGCGGCGCTATTTAGTTAGGATTAAGTAATAGTTGCAGTATCCCAGGCAGAGCAGGGAAAAGTCGGGGGGGGGGTGGGGGGTACCGGATGTCTTTGATGGTGGCTCTCTTCAGCGGGTCCACCTGCAGCATGAGCATGAGCAGCGAGGCCACGGAGCGGTTCAGGTACTCCGGCATGTAGAACACCCCTCCCCGGATCTTCTTGAACAGTGTTGGCACGTGCTCGTCGTCGAAGGGCAGTGTGCCGCAGAGCAAGGCATACAGGATCACTCCGCAGCTCCAGATGTCCACCTCTGGACCGGCATACAGCCTGCGCACAGCATGGCAGCCGTCAGCACCAGACATTTGTCCAAGAGGTGAATCACATTTATAGTGATTATGCTTATGTAAACTTTGATTATTGCAGATACGGAGGCGTCATCCGGTGACACACACGTACCGTCCTGAGATAACCTCTGGGGCGGCATAGTTAGGCGAGCCACAGCTTGTTCTCAGGAACTCCCCGTCTGACATCATATTTGACAGGCCTGTTGGCCCATCACAGTGCAAGACAAGGACAAGGACTCAGAAACACCTTCAAGGGCTTGTTTTGACAACAGACCTTGCAGTAAAACCTCAAGAGTTCAAAACATCATATCGTTATCATCGGTCTTTACAGAGGGAGGTGGAGAAAAGGAGGACGGTAGGAGAGGAGAGTAGGATGTTGATCTGAGGAGGTCTCTTGATACGTCTATCATCTTTCCCCTCTCTGGGTCTCTACTACCTCGTTTGACATCATTTAAATTAGATGAGCCCCCATTGGCCGGTCAAGGCCGCAGCCCTCAAGCTAAACACAGACGCCTGCGGTCTTCCTGGGTTCTCTCTTATCTCTCCTTCTTGCCTTAACGCAATGGAGCACTATTCACCAGTGCCTGTTGCTTTCAACAAAAACCCTTGCTGAGCCCCCCTCCTGCCTGCCCCTGCTCTTTTCTCTCATTATATCAATGACACTGGGCCTCTATACTACGTATACCAAAATGTATTTAAGGCTGCTTGGTTGCGTGGAGACTAAACTTCCCCAGTCCCTCTAGGACCCTAGATGTATACCTGCGATAATCTTTCACTGCTGTCTGTCTGTCTCTCTCTCTCTCTCTCTCTCTCCCTCCCCCTCCCTCTCCCTCTCTCCCTCTCTCATTGGATTACTGAGAAGCAGCCAATCGAGAGTGATTCACTTTAATAAGCAGCTTGGTGTACAGGGCTGCATTATCTCCCTCCCACATCCTCTTGACAGTTAGGGTGGTAACATGGCTTCACAATCAACCACCTATTGCGTATAATATCACTCTCTCTTTGATTCTGAACTTCACCTCATGTCCATAGTGCTTCACACTCTTTGCCTGACATTTTTATTGTTTTTAGAACGAGGAGAAGAGGAAAGACATAAAGACCAACTTCCCCGCCACCACTTCCCCTTACCAAAGTCTGCTATCTTGGCATTTTTGCTGGCATCTAGCAGGACATTCTCCGGCTTGAGGTCTCTGTGGACCACCATGTGTCTGTGGCAGTAGTCAACAGCAGAGATAATCTGCTGGAAGAGACGCCGTGCCTCTGAGTCCTCTACCTAGACCACAGGAGAAATGGTCAATCCGCAGGATAGCAGACACAACCACAGGCTGAAAGTACTGGGTGTATTCATAAAATAGGATGTACTTTATTAACCCTGGAAGGGAAATACAATGTATCCCTAATCTGTGATATGGATTTTGATAGGGCTGTTAAATCCCTGACGACATTCCAATCAAAACAGAAATTGAAAGCACAAATGCTGAACAGAAAAAAGATTTAGAATAACTTTGAACATGGTATTAGCATTAATTAGCCCATATTGAGATGCTCGAAAAAACCACAACAATACATAGGCAAACATTTCAGGCTTGACACTGTGATGATAGTGATGATAGTTGCTTTTGGTATAATGATGTAAAACAAAAATAGATCTATAAATCTAGACCAAAATCGATGTGCCTTGAATGAATCTGCAGATCAAGAGTGCCTTACCCGTCCGTGTTTACAGATGTAGTCAAAGAGCTCCCCTCCTGATACATACTCCATTACCATGAAGAAGTCTGTTGGTGTGCTTATCACCTGGTACCTGACACACACACACACACACACACACACACACACACACACACTTTTCTAATCCTTTTGGGTCTGTGATAGCATTACAAGGAGTGTAGTAGTTTTGTAACAAACGTACAGTTGAAGATGGATTAGGTGCATGTCAATTGAAGGCATACGTAGCATGTATTTATAAAAGGTCAGGCAGCAACAATCAGGTTATACTGTAATGTGTGAGTGAGTACTTAAACTGAGCTCTGCACCCTGGCTCTGTCGGGTAACAAACCTCAAATATGTCAGACGCACTCACTATTCAACACCATAGATTCTCACTTCTTCACACACACACACACACACACACACACACACACACACACACACACACACACACACACACACACACACACACACACACACACACACACACACACACACACACACACACACACACACCTAGAGTACTTCCAAAGCCATAAGAGCACACGTTCACAGGATATCTTTGTGCCAGTGAGGGGGGCTGCTTCTCACATCATAAAGCCTGAGGCCATCTGTTGAGGAGCAGAGCATATAAACTGGTCTTGTGTGTGTGTAAATGTGTGTGTATATGTCGCTGTTTTCTAGTGTAGTTCCCAATCTCAGTGCTACAGTACTGGGTATGATAGCAGACACTCGCTGGCTGAAAAGGCACATGCATGCATAGCTGACAGTGTTACAGGGTTAGGCTAACTCGAACCCAGGCCTAAAAATAACACAGGGCTTATTGAGTGGGGAAAGAGATGAGAGCATAGTTTAATGGATAGAGAGATTAGGAAAGGGATGCTTTTTTGCTTTTTGTGTAACTTAAATTGTCTGTTATCTGACTGCATACCAAACTTCAGGCAACAGTTAGTGAACATGATATACATTGTACGCAAACTTTAGCTGCTAGTATCTCTTGTTTGTGAATGACTAAGTGAGTGAGTGAAACTATTGAGAGCTAACTTCTGAGCATGCCCATTAAGAGGCAGCTATAGTAAACAAACAGAGTTAAGAGTGGACCATATCACAGTAAAAACAAAAAGAGATACAAAGGGAATACAATGAAGCAGGCGCAGCCAATGTTCTGGTGCTCTGATGTCCAAAACATTTAGGCAATAACCAAGAGAACAAGGTTGTTTGTTGTGCGTGGTGACGTGTCTCAATCTCTTACAGTTTGATGATGTGTGGGTGCCTGAAGAGTTTGAGGTTCTGTATCTCCCGTTTGATTTTCCCCACGACATCAAGGCTGCGGATCTTCTGCCTATTGAGGATCTTTACAGCCACTTTATGGCCAGTCAGCTGATGTTGGCCAACTAAATGTAAAATGAATAATACACTATGTATTTATTGGAGAAAAACAGTTTGCCTTTATTTATGCTTGGCAATAAATAAAGGCAGAGATGGTATTAAGAAAACAATGCATCTAGTAAAGAAAGAAATAGCATGACGTAGATAACATTGCAAATAAGTCACCAGTGCTTAAGACTACAGTTCAGATTTCCCTGTAGGAAAATGAACACGTATTTGCTTTGAGAATGTAGAAAAAGCATTGTTTTTGTGACCAAATAAAAGCCCAAGCGCGTCACACAAACCCATTTGAAGTGCGTGTTAAAAGGGCCCGTTGGAGACGCCAGTCAGGGGGTTCAAATACCACAAGGTCACGCGCACGGAAAAACTGGAGCCGAGAAATTATCATAACACCGTGACTTGCTAATCACGTCCAATGTCAGTGTTGTGATTTACGTGGTTTAAGAGCGAGGCAGTGCTCGATATTAGCCACATATAAATGCCATTTAAGTTAATTCCCAGTCGTTATCATTTGGTCGTTTCTACGACAGGGTTTGTGTAGGTTATTCTTAAGAGATGTCCTTTAGCGACAGGACCAAACACGTAAAGCCTATAAAGACAGAAATGAAGCTTACAATACTATTCAAATTCTCGCACTTAACATTAGATATTTAACGCCCAAGGTTAGTGATAAGAAACATGGTGATAGTGTTTTGGTAGGAGAATTTGCCTTTCAAGCCGCCTAAGTCTCAAAATATGTTTACGCTGTAAAGACGTCACGCTGCTGCTCGTATCGCTGTAGCTACGCAGGTTGCGTATTGACCACCGGCAAGTTTAACATTGTGGAGGGAAAGGTATTATGTTCTACTGAAATGCACCATGATAATACAAAAAGGTCTACGTTTTCATAGACATGGGGTACGAATAGGACTTAACTTTTTACTTTCCCGAATGTTCCGACGCCAAGCGTGTCGCCGAGGACGTAATGGCCAATCTTTACTCTGCCTTCGTGCTTCTGTTGCCGCTCTGCCATCTTCTCCGTTACCTACCGTGAGTCCACGGCGGCGGGTGAGCTGCTGCTGCTGTCTGCGTGCGGAGGGGAGGCGGGGCGGTGCTCACATGCTGCACAGACAGGGCCGGCGCTAGCCATTTCGGTGCCCTAAGCACAAATGCATTGTGGTGCCCCCCAAAAATGGACATCAATTCAGTAATTGTCAGTACGTTTCTCTTTATTTCCAAAATAACTTCAACATGTAATGTTTGCAAATAAATAAGAGGAATTAAAATCTTGATAAAAGACTACACTAATTGTGCATCAACAATAGCACCAAACATTTAAATAAATAAAATAATAGTGCCTACAGAGGGACACGTCTGCATTTCCTGGCTGCAATGTCAGCAATCAGGTCATCATATGACCGTTTCTGAGCCACGTCTCGATTAATGCTGATGACGGCCAGTGACATTAAAGAAGAGTCCACAACACTATTGAAAAATGTGACCTCAAGCTTTTTAAGGGCAGGTGGGGGTAAGTCATTCATGTGCAAGTCACAAGCAAGTCTCAAGTCATAACCTTCAAGTCTCAAGCAAGTACCAAGTCACTGTGGTGAGAATCAAGCAAGTCACAAGTCAAGTCATTGCTCAGGTCAAGCAAGTCACAAGTCAAATCATACACAAATCTGATGATCTAACCCAGTTTCCACATTTAAAAATCGGTTAAGAGAGTGGTTCATAAGTTGAGTTTTATTTCAACATTAACAATAACAATGTCTTAACAATAACAATAACTCAAACTATTCAAAACATTCCAAAACCATTATGTGCATAGTTTGAAAATGTTTTTTATGATCATTACCTCCAACCTATGAACAGAATCAAATATAACCTCTAGGTAGCTGTATACGACAACAGTTCAAGTCAATCACTCAATCTCCCTAGATGTTGTAGAATATTATTTGCAACACATGGCATCAGACATGAAAAAAAAGAATATTTCAAAAGTAATATCACATACACATACTGTAGGAAGGGGAAATAGTAATACACAAGCCTGAAAGCTGGTAGCAATCTTGCTGCCTCGCAACATACATCGACTTACAATGCATTGCATTTGCAAAAAAAATAATTTGACAGTACTTTGTCACTGAGTTCTGAATGATGCGGTCACATTATCACCCCACCATGGCTGAACACACGTTCAAGAGGTGCACTTGATGCAGGGACTGCTATAACTCGTACCTCCACCTTGAACAAAAAGACACTTAAAACCACTGAGTTAGGGTTGGTTCACAGTACACATGCATAACGTAGGCTACATAACAAACGCCAAATAAACGTCCTGAAATGCAGTAGGCCTATATAAGTAAACTTGGCTAGTACTTGGCTGACAACTTCTGATGGCTAAAAGAATATAGGAGCTAACGTTAGTTTGTTGACGTTAACGGTAACGTTAACCCTGGCATGAGCATAGACATTCATACAAGGACTAAATGTTACAGAATTAGCCATTTTTATTTAAAAGATTGTCTGCCGTCGACGCGTGTGCATCATCTCGATGTCTCTTCTTCTTTCTCTTATCCGCCCCAGACTCTTGATACCTTTTCGAGGCAATGTCCAAACACAGGTGTCTGCCGAACTTGAGAATGATGTCGAACATACCACTGGGATGTGGGGGAGGGGGGCACCAAGGGGAGAGAGAGAGGGCCGCACAGGAGACACATCTTTTTCTCGAGCAAATGTTACTTTTGTATTGCTTATCTATTAACACGTTTTACACATGTTCATTTTAAATATATCGCGTTATTATGATTATTATTATGATGATATATTTTTTTTTTTTTTTTTTTGGTGCCCCCCCAGGCACTTGGTGCCCTACGCGCAGTGCGTGACCTACGTGTGCGGAGCGCCGGCACTGTGCACAGATCTACCGATCAACGATGCATGGTCCATTTAAAGCTTCTTAAAACCTTCAGCGTTTTAAAGACAGCCCAATGTGCGGGAAAGATGATGGGATAAACGAATCATCCAAAATCTAGGTTTTATTTTCTGTTTAGATCTATAGGCCTACATTTAAGACAAATAAGCAAATAAGGCCTTAAAGCTTGACGAAAAGGATTTTTTTGCACACTCGTTTTTGTGTTTTTGCCCATAGCATTGAAATTATACGCGTCCGTAAACAAAAATGTGTCGGCCTGTACAATCTCTGATAGTACATCGGATAACCATGAAAATTGAAAGAAAGAAAATTGAAAGAAAGTTTCATGTTTCTTTTTGAAAGAAACATGAAACTTCTACCATAGTTAGGTTATACCATGAGGTTCATTTTCAGATTTGGAGGGAAGTCAGATTTGACCTCTGAGGCCCGGTAGAGGTCAAATCCAAAATGGCCGCCAATAATATTCAAAAGTGCCTCACGTTGGAACCAAACACAGTATAAAAACACTTAAGGTGTCACTTCCCACTAACTTTTGGGTGCCCATTCTGTATCTGATACATTTGAAACCACCAGAATTCAAGAAAATGCATTTAAATCAATATGGAGGTCAAATCATGCAGACATAGGGAGGTGAACGGTGCAAAATGGTTGTTTATTTCCAAAATAACAACAGTAATTGTGATGCCAATAATGATGATGCCAATAATAATGCCAATAATAGTATTTATTTATTATTATAATTAACTGATTTATTATTTAACTTTTAAATAATTCATTTTTTTTTATCTTAACAGTCTCCAGAACAAAAACAGAGATCTGTACATTTAAGTGCAGCTTTGAGACAGGAGCACCGTCCAGTGCACCCTTTCTGGCAGTTACAGCGGATCAGCTCATGGCAAGACTTTGCTGCTTCAGGGAGAGTGGTCCAGAGTGGCTGCCAACCAGTGGTTTCCTTTGTCCAGCCCCAGTCAGATGGCTCTGGCATCTCTGGATCCAGGACCAGTGACTGGTTCCAGATTTTCGTCTGAAAGCAAGTACGCTTGATGTGCTGTTTGAGGGCAGCCTGGGTTGGAGGGATGTTTTCTAAACTCCTGGACTTCTGGGAGAAAAGCTGTTTCCTGGCATCATTCACTTCCATGCTCTCGCTGGTTCGGTCATACATGAGCACCACAAATCGTTCCAGCAGTAACATGGACTCTACACTGACCTCACTTGGCATGCATAGGAGTTCCTGGAAAGCATCACTGACCTCTGGGAAAGACTTCCATGTCTCCCAGGCAGTCTTCTTTCCACGGCCAGCAAATGCAGACACAGTGTCACATCCAGTGAAAGCATGAAAGACAGGGAGAGTCAGGCACTTGATAGGAGTCATTGTGGCAACCATTTCGTGAATAGCGATAAACCGGAAACTTGACCCAACACCAAAGGAAATCCATAGTTCATCAGGAGCTATTTTGCTAAAAGAAGCCACTGCCAACACCACCACATCCGTATCAACGGTACGTATGGTCACCTTCTTACAACCTTTCTGCACAGCATCTGCCACATGCAGAAGTAGCCGAGTGTCAGCCTCTTCTTGCGAACATGGGGCAAGGCGGGCCACACATAAGTCAGCAGGAGAGCAGAGGACTCCAGTTCCATCTGTTGCATACAGTTCCTTGCCCTGTGCTACAGGCAGATTAATGGATTCCCGGGCCAGGAAGGAAAACAACTCTGTTTTGTTTTCATCACACCGAAGGAAGTCTTTCCAGTTCTTGGGCATCACAGTAAGGGGAGCAACCCTTTTCCTCATGCCGTTTCCCCTCTTTTGTCTTGTTGAGGCTTTCAGGCTGGCAGATAGGTATACATCCCAGACAAGGTCAACACGGTCGCCTACCTCTAGTTGAGCAGAGATGTATGGTACAAACACTGTTTCTCCATACTCTTGAAATGTTCTTGATGTGTTTGGATTCAGCATTTGAACCACAACTGCACCATCTAGAATTACTGCATCAGTCTCAGGAACACTCTTGTTTTCGGGCAGATTTGACTCCAGGCAGTGAAGCAGATCTGCTTTAACCCCGAACCGAAGTTTTCCTCCACTTGACAGAGCTGGAGGTGCTGCCTGGTTTTCATGGGAAAAGAAGTGGTTGATGTCTCCATCTCGTGTTTGACATGAAATGTACAGTCTTGAAAAAAGGCCACAGTCACTCTTCAGTGCGGCAAGTTGTGCCTTCTCTTTTGTTTTGCTCTTGACAGGTGGTCTGCTGAACAGTGGCAACTTGTTCTTTGGAAGAGGATGTGTGATAGGTGTTGTACACCTTTCCAGCCTTTGGGTCACAACAGTAGGGCTAGAACCGAGCGAAAAGACTACAACTAAATTTGAACTACAACCAAACTAGTTCCCTTTCCGCTTCCGGCCAACGAGCAATGAGTCTTCCAACAGAAATCAATGGGATTTACAAAATGCGCTAAATGTACAATAAAACACGATATAAACTGTATTTCGCTACGATGCTTGATTCAACCACTCTATTTCATTCTAGACAAATCACGAAGTGGGCTCGATGTTCAAAATACCGGAAAAAAATAATAGCTCACAGCAACATATTGAAAAAAAGAACTATGAACTAGTTCATTTTTTGGAACTGTGAACTTAGTTCAAATCTTTGAATTATGAACGTTGAACTGAACTAGTTCATTTTAAAATTTGTGAACTGAACTTTGAACTAGTTCACGTAGAAAGTGAACTATCCCAACACTGCATAACAGCATTATCTATCAAAACCATCAGTCACAGTAATTCTCTTTCAGTACTATGATTATTACAATGAAACTTTATAGAACATAATAATTAGGTAATAATTAAAGACACAGCCTTATATTAACATGCTAGCTACAAATGTGTTCAAGCCTGGTTGACCGGCTATTTGTGGCAACCATGTAGGCTGGTCTGTTATAAACATTACCTATTTCAGCCATAACAAATTTCACATTACCAAGCTGACATCTAATATACTCTGTTCAATATCTACAATATACTCTGTTCATATCTACAATATACTCTGTTCAATCATTAAACTAGCTTCAGCTCACATAAATGTTGCAGACTATCTTCTAGTTAAGCTAGGATAATTATTTTGATCAATGTCCATGATTTTTACCTCAAAAGCTAGCTAGATAGCTAACTACCAAGAAAAACTCCTTCCTGGCTATGGTTAAATTCATTTGCAATATGAATAATATTATGTAATTTATTATGTAATAATATTGTTTGTTCATAGTCAATCTTTTTACCTGTTAGAATATGTCGGTTGAAGTGCTCTCTAGTACTGTGGCCTTCCATGTTGCCTAGCAACAACGCTCTAAAGCAGGGGTTTTTCAACCAGTGGTCAGCGGTGGTATTGCAGGTGGTCTGTGAAAATGGTCTGGGTCACCTGTGGATAATTCTGTGCTGTGAAGGAATTAAATTAGCCACACATCTCATGAAATAACAACTAATAACTGAATAATACAGAGACAACAAAGAAATTAATTGGGGTACATAAAAAATGAATATTTTTATGTTTTTTTTTACATTGACCTTTACATAAATGCATTTTCTTGAATTCTGGTGGTTTCAAATGTATCAGATACAGAATGGGCACCCAAAAGTTAGTGGGAAATGACACCTTAAGTGTTTTTCTACTGTGTTTGGTTCCAACGTGAGGCACTTTTGAATATTAATGGCGGCCATTTTGGATTTGACCTCTACCGGGCCTCAGAGGTCAAATCTGACTTCCCTCCAAATCTGAAAATGAACCTAATGGTATAACCTAACTATGGTAGAAGTTTCATGTTTCTTTCAAAAAGTGCACAATTCCCCTTGATTTGAGGGCTTAACCGCTGTACTATGAAGTTTTTGTTATTGTAGGGTGCATCCATACAAGTTTTAACCGCTAGGTGGCAGGACGCGCTCAGCTTCTAAACATTCTCGCCAAACCCGCAGAGTCCGAGTCTGATTTGAGTCTGTTAAACGGACCATTTATGTGATGACATAAGAAGACCGTAAATCCTACGTTTTTGAGTAAGATATATATATATATATATATTCATGACGACAATAGGTCTTTGCCTACTAGTATAATATAAGGAAAACACTATTTCTTATAGGAGGAAATGCAGCAGCAAAAGGTTGACTCGTGTGATTGACTTATCTGGTCTTCACTTCTTTGTTATTTTTATAAGCCTCAAATTTGATCTGAAAGAAATCCTCAGATATGATACATGAAAGGTCAACGCCACTAGGCGCGCTGTCCGTCGCTCATCAGTGGCTCTCTTTGCTCGTCTTTTTCAAAGCTTGGTGATGGACATGGACAATCAGTATAGGGATGTGATGGAGCTTCATTAGGGGGCTGTGCCTTGAAGCAGCGGAGGGAATCCTGAGACTGAAGGGGGCGGAGAGGACGAATTGATATAACAAGAGCGGCTCTCAGCGCCAAGCTCTATTCTCACCCTGTTCAAGCCTTGAACCAAGAACGAAAAGGAGTGGGCTTACAATTGATTTTGTACTCAGACAAAATTGCGTTTCTTCTTGAAGTGTACTCAGTCGCACACAAATATAATCGAATACGTCCGACAGTAGTTCTGTTTTATTTGATTTTAGTTCAAAGTTCAATACGAACGAAGGGTCGCATCGCTGCACTGCCGGAGTGAAACTTTTCAGACCTCCGAGTTGGGAATCAGTAACTTTCCCATTTAATGTAATGACATTGATGCGCTACCGCATCTGAACAGATAGGTCTACTGATCTATTTTTTTCACCAGCGGTGTCAGATTTGAATATAAAATAGGGAGTTCTCAAATGCAAAAATATATGTATGAGAAAGCAATGGCTCAAGAGACAAGGAACGGAGGAACCTCGACTCTAAATAACAACAATGGTATTGACAACAGCAAGAGGAAGCTGCTCATAGCTCTAGATATCTTCTGCCTCCTTCTTGGTGAGTCAATTTATCACTTTTTTCTTGTTTTCTTTCTTGTTTTCGCTTGCTCATATTCTTATTGATGATTAATGATTTGGCTTACACCAAAAAGCTTTGATGCCGTGTATTTTAACGTTAATAACCGAATGTATGGTTGAAGACAATGTAAAAAAGCGTTTTCTAATGTGTGCAATTTAGGGTCTAATCGGTTTTAAAGTAAAGTCTGTTATCTTTCACAACAAGGCAACATAAACTGCAACATCCCCTTATCACTAAGGACAGTCAACTGGTGCGCCTGTAGCTATGCGTCCCGCATCATGCATCCTTGTTCATAAAGTTGGCTTCGTTTTAGATGTAGTTACGTTGTGACAGCAAATTTTATGCAATCAGCAGCAGGTACACATCTGAATTCATGGCCCACTTAATAATTAATTAATTAATCATGTCTAATTCCACTGGACAACCAATGATCATTCTCTTGTTTGCGATTAGCTTGGCACTGTCATTATTTTTTTTTACAGGACATTACACCGTGTTGGCCTCTTCCTGCCAGCGTGCCTAGGGCATAAATGTTTTGATGAGCTGTAACCTGCCCGTATTACTGCCCTTTAAATAGCTCACGTCCACCTTTTTATTGCCCTCCTTACCGCGCACTTCTTCCCCTACCTCCAATTGAGATGCCTTTCCAGCAGAGCACTTCGGACAAATATAAAAGTATAAGAACTGTTCATTTTAGATAATGATAGACCAGCACAGCAGAAGCTGACACAATTTCGATTTTTCACAACAGGCATCTCTCTGATTGCCTTTTAGTTGATGTTACTTGATATTCTGTAAGTGTCTGTTCCCTGTTGGCCACACTAGTGTGTGTGTCTGTGTGAGTGTGTGTGTGTGTGTGTGTGTGTGTGTGTGTGTGTGTGTGTGTGTGTGTGTGTGTGTGCGTGTGTGTGTGTGTGTGTGTGTGTGTGTGTGTGTGTGTGTGTGTGTGTGTGTGTGTGTGTGTGTGTGTGTGTGTGTGTGTGTGTGTGTGTGTGTGTGTGTGTGTGTGTGGGCGCGTGCATGTGTTTCGTTGTGGGTCTGTGAATGTGGATTTAAAAAAACGAGTTTGCATTTGGCTGTTGTCACTGTAAACGCTATCCCCTCGCACCTCCAGCCCCCGTCTCTCTTTCTTCTATCCTTGTTGTCCCTTTCTCTCACTACAGAAGAGGATTAGAAGAGTCAGGCCCGACTTATACTCTCTTTCAGAACCTATCTGCACGTCCCAGGCCAGCTGCCCCCCCCCCCCCCCCCCATCACTCCACATTCGATTTCTCTCTTTCTCTCTTTCTCTCTCTTTCTCTCTCTCAATTTCTTACTTTTGTTCTCTTTTTGTCTCTGTCTCTCTGTCTCTCTCTTTCTGTCTAAGAGAATGCATCGAATAATTTCTTAAACATGTTGTGGGTTGTCCAAAAGGAGAGAGAGAGTGAGAGGCCAATAAGATAGCAAAAGAAGTCAGAGAGACAGATAGGCCGAACACAAGTCTGACGAGACCTTCAGGTGGAAGCCTCAACAACGGTCTCAGCGAGAACCGAAGGGCCGGGCTGTGAATCCTGTAATACAGGGCAGAGAGATTTTAATGTTGGGCTCACTACACAGTCTTCACAAAAACCACACACACACACACACACACACACACACACACACACACACACACACACACACATCTTTTCCACTATGTTTAGCTGCTTATTAAAGTGCCTCAGAAACAGATGCATTGTTTCATCTCCTCCTGCATAAAAGCATGCAGACTTTAAGCCCATGTGTAGCAAATTTCCTGTTCAAACCAACTTCCTAATGGGTGAAGCTGCGGGCCTGACGCCTCTTTAGCATTCAAAGGGACCATACACTCACACACACACTCACACACACACTCACACACACACACACACACACACAAGCACACACAATTCTTTTTTTGTCATGCTAAATAGAGGCTGGCTGCCTCACGCACGATTGGTAGTCCTGCTTCAGGCAGGCTGTGTGTGTGTGTGTGTGCGTGTGCGTGTGTATGTGTGTGTGTGTGTGTGTGTTCAGGGGGGGTTTGTTTGAGGGGTCATAAGGAGGGGGGTCCCAGGAGAATGGACAAGTAGGGACATCGGGGACTTGAGAGTAATTTAAGGGTGTGGGTGAGGGTCGGCTCACTCAACTGTCTCGGGGTGATCATAACTATGTTCATGAATATTTTCTCCATTATGCACAATTCATTTCCCATTTTCCGGATGGTATTGGGATGGATGGTCTGATGCTGGTTACTGGTTCCTTATTGAAGGTTTTATCTTCATTGTTCTTGAGGCACCAAGAAAGAACCTACAGAAGAACATCTAAGGCCATCTTAAGCCCACCACCACACCCACACCCACACACACACATACACACGATCCTGTCAACAGTTTTCCGGGTGACCACAGCCTTTGTCTCAATGCCACAGGTTTATGAAAACAGCACAGCAGGGCCCATGTACAGCGAGAACACAGTTGGCAGCATTCCCTGATTTCAGTTTGGCTGGGATTCCATGGTCGTTGAGCAGCAGACAATATTTAGCAACACTGCAAAGACCGCTCGTGTAACTCTGTAAATACACACTTAAGCAGACCACAGGCTCTGGGAAATCACTGCTCGCTAAAGCTTCTTCCTTTTTTTTTTCTTCTTACTCATGTGCATATGCCTGGGACTGGCATCATTATTTTGAATGGATAATTGTGTGTGTGTGTGTGTGTGTGTGTGTGTGTGTGTGTGTGTGTGTGTGTGTGTGTGTGTGTGTGTGTGTGTGTGTGTGTGTGTGTGTGTGTGTGTGTGTGTTGGGAGGGGGGGGGGGGGGGGGGGGCATATCACAGAGGGACGCCTTTCAGGAAATGGTGCCTCTGAAAGTAGATTCACCAAAGCCCTGATTTTATTTGACACAATGGGTTTTAAATGATGTGCTGGGCTCCATAGTCTGTTTGGTGTTGTGCACTTGTGCATGTGGTTGTTGTTTTTTATCAAAAAAAGGCATTGACTAGCCCGCAGACACAGGCGAAAATTGTGTGTACTCCTGTATTTATGTATGTTTTGTGGTAATCTAAATATATGTACATAAAGATGTAATATAAAGAAGAGAGAATACCAGAGAGAGTATCGAAAGTAGCCTTAAAGTTCATTTCCTCGTTTCACGCTTCTCCCTACCTGTGCATCGCACAGTGCTGTATGTCAGGTGTTTGGCTTGTGGCATTTGTAGAAGACACAATCCAGCCCGTCTGGATTGTGCATGGCAGAGCAGGGGAGCGTAACCTTTAAGGCAAAGGGGAATGGGGTTGGTAACAAGGCCGTGTCCCTATATAGCTCTAGCACACTCTCTCGCTCTCTCTCTCTCTCCACCATGAAAGCCAATTATGGTATTATGGCCATGCGTCTGCACGCCGCTCATTAAAGCAGAAAAGGTAACCTCTGCCTCTCCAGCCATCAACCACTTTAATGCTGAGCCACTTAACAAATATTTTTAAGAATTTCTCAAATTCATCTCCTGGCGGCAGCGTTGCTCTCTCTGCAAAAAGTTGTAAACAAAAGTGGATATCTGGTGCAATTTTCTGTATGAGTGAAACACTAGGTAAGGTGTGTGTGTGTGTGTGTGTGTGTGTGTGTGTGTGTGTGTGTGTGTGTGTGTGTGTGTGTGTGTGTGTGTGTGTGCAGAGTTGAGTTCAGGAAAGGGTGGGAAGCGGAAAGGTAGTGTCGGTCAAAGTTAGGTGTGGTTGAAAATGAATCCTGTCATCATGTATTTTTTGACTTGCTGCCCATTTCCCCCCCTCTCCTCCCTCTTCCCTTTCCTCCTAACCCCAGACCCCCCTTTCCCTCCCCTCACCAGAGTGGGGGTCGGTGAGTTTGCAGACTGATAATTAATATGACACTACATTTTGAGCAATAGGAATGCATATGGAAAAATTCTGAAAGAGAGGAGAAAATAAAAGTACTTTGTTGATGATTTTTCAACATGTTTTGATCTGTTGTGTGACTTTCCTTGATCACTTACTTGTTTAGCTGAATAATATTAGGTGAGTGCTGCATACAGCGCCAACTATGTTCTTCATAAGTTTTATTCTTTCTTTCTTTCTTTCTTTCTTTCTTTCTTTCTTTCTTTCTTTCTTTCTTTCTTTCTTTCTTTCTTTCTTTCTTTCTTATTCTCTACAAACTCTGGCACCCATCTCCTTCTCAATTTTTCACCTAGAGACTCCATTCAAATTTAAAATATTCAGAATGGCATGGAATCACGCGCTTCTTTTCAGATTTTTGAATATTTTATACTTTCTAAGATATTCTACTTTTAAAAGACAATCTATTTTAACATGGGAGGACGGCGGAGCCGTCTTCTGGTACTTCAACTATTTAACCGTTTATCTTCGTTCGAACCATTTAACAAAATAACACACTTGTATCTTCAATAATATCTAAACGGAATTTCGATATCATTTAAACTTTCTTCAGAATCACAGTTTTAGTTTCATACCGGCTTCGTTTCAGTTGGTCTCATTGATTTACGTTGACGCTGGAGCGTGAGGACGTTTAGCAGTGTTGCCAGATTGGGCAGTTTTTCCCTCAAGATTTCAATAGTATCTGTCTGCGTCCTGCAAGACGGAGGCGTAACTTGTAGTAGGAGGCGTAACTTGTAGTCAGAGGAGGCGTAACTTGTAGTAGGAGGCGTAACTTGTAGTCGGAGGCGTGTCTAGTACTTTTCTAAATCGCGGAAGTGATCTGTATGCAGCAGTGGTGCGCGGGTACATAAATGACCGCAACTCGGACCTCAAATATTAGGCCTTATATAAAGATAATGCACCCGACCCGCTCATTTAAAAATATGCTCTTGATTAGCTTAATCTTGATATGCTCTTGATTAGCTTAATCATAGCCTTACTTGAAACTGACATCCCTGAGTCATATGCATTTAAGAAAAGAAGCCTATTACAATTTTACAATGACATGTAATGCATATAGCAGTTTAACGTGGGGAACCTATTAATCCCTTTATACCTTTAACAAAAAGACTGCAGATTTATAATTCAAATAATTGTATTGAATACATATTGTTATTGATCGCATGCTGCATGTTTTCAAGGTCCTGCATGAGATATAAAACAATGAATTAAAATAAATATTACTGATAGAAACAAGACAAGAACAATGTCACTAACAGGAGGATAGTTATGAGAAAGCCTTCATATTATAGCGTTCACATTACAAGCCCTCATTTTATATATATTTGCCGGTCTTCAATACATGGATTTCTCAGGTACGTCATCACTGTTGCACTGTGCAAACTCGGGGCAGAAAGAAGCAAGCAACATCTACTAGCCTGTACAGTATAGAGTATTATGTGACTATTCAGTGTGCATCTCAAACGTGTGCATCGAACTAACTTCACCGAGGTGGCGAAAGCTGGGGTTTCTTCCAACGTTAAAACAGTAGGCCTAAGCGTTCGAACATTTCGTAAAGAATGTTAAACAGTATCACAACCACAAGTAGTCTGCCCTAGTTCTAGAGTTCATTAAGCTTGTAAAAACAAAAAAAATCGTTCTTGTTAATCCACTTCTTTTTACTTACCGACATGAATATCTGGAGATCCGACTTCAAGGAAGATCTCGTGTGAACCGTGATCTACAAGGCTTTTTTTTACCGCGAAAAGAGAAGATCTCGCCTGGACCGTGATTTAGAAATGTACAAGTTACGCCTCCTAGTACAAGTTACGCCTCCTAGTACAAGTTACGCCTCCTACTACAAGTTACGCCTCCGTCTTGCAGGACACAGACAGACCCTACTCCAAGATTTGGCTCCTTTTGGAGGACTTTCAGGCAGTGTTGCCAGATTGGGCTTTTTTTCCCGCTCCATTGGGCTACTTTTAATCACGCACCGGCTCGCTATTCTCTTAAAAACACACGCACGCGCACGCGCACCAGCAGTGCAGGGCAAAACATCGTAACCTTCAGATTCTTCAGTTCAATTCATTTTACATTTCTGCAATTTTTAGCAATGCTTTGCGCTTTTCATTCTGCTGCCACTTTATTTTTTTCCAACCATTTACATTTTCTTAAATGGTGTGCATGTTTACAATGTTTGCTCCATTTAGACTTTTGAACTTTTGTTCAAATCCCTTTACTTGATTTAAGCCATTTAACATTTCTTTATGTCTTAATCTATGTGGCTTTATTAAAAAATGTTTTCAACCTCACTTTGCACAACAGCACTCACCGCATTTTCTGCAGGAAATGCATTTTATAGTTTAACATATTATTTCCAATATAAGTAAATCTCCAGACACAAATTGGCTGGATGGTTGACTCTATCTAAAACTATGTCCACCCATATAAAGCATGGTCACAGGTGTAGAGTGATCACAAGCACCCTTTCTCTCTCTCTCTGTTGGTCAGCCAGTGTGGCCATTCTGCAGGAATAGGGATTTGAAGTAAGGTCACAGTCTAATTTTCAACACAATGCTGCGGCTGTTGAGTCAGACGTAGCTGCAGGTCTAGTTTATGGGTTGTTCACATACTCCAGTGCTTACTTTATGCATAAATGGATGTTTAAAAGGGTCAACCGTCCTTTTCTCCTTACGTTCTTTCTTTATCAGTCGGTTTGGATTCCACGCTAACGATCGGGGCATACAGACTTGTCGTGGTACAGAAGAAACGCTGCATCATACAGATGGGTGTAATTTGTGAACCAGCTCACATAGTTTTCAGCCGTCGTTTAGCACAAACTTTTCTTGACGTGATGCAAGGTATTGCACCTTGCGCATGCATGCACACCTTGCGCAGGCGTAGAGAAATGCGCATTGAGGACGCATCACACAAATGCAGGATGTACTTACATGAAGTATATCACAGCCTTCAGAGGGAGGGTGATTTATTTATAGTTTGTAGAGATAAAGAGCACTGTTGTGTCTTCAAAGCAGTGGTCCTGATCAACAGAGGCCCATAACCTGTGTTCCTTAGTAGTATCTCACACATTGAAACACGTTTGTTTGTCCATTTACTAATGTGGGGTCATGATGGGTGTTTTTGTGTGTGTTTGTGCGCCTGTGTGTGTAGCGTGTTTAAGCCCTTTCAGTGTTACTTATAGGGCTAGTTTGACCACTCTGGGCGCTACAGTTAAACAACAACCCCCCGGTCTGTGTGTCTGCATCAGGGCTGTGATTAGAGGTGTGTGTGGGTGTCCGTGTGTGTGTCTGTGGGCCCCGTGGGATTTTTTGAGGGAGACGAAGAGCCTAGGGCTATCATTAAAATGGCTCTATGGCTTACGAGCAAGAGACTGTGTGTGTGTTTGTGTGTAACTGGCACATGGTTAGCATGTGTGAGCCATATTTGGCCCTGGTGTGTGTGTGTGTGTGTGTGTGTGTGTGTGTGTGTGTGTGTGTGTGTGTGTGTGTGTGTGTGTGTGTGTGTGTGTGTGTGTGTGTGTGTGTGTGTGTGTGTGTGTGTGTGTGTGTGTTCCCTGTGGGCAGCCCGGCAGCTTGCCCATTCACTGAAGACGTATTATCTCAGATGATCTCCTTTTCTTTGCACTGAAAACACAAAGAATAGGCAAAAACGACTTGCCTTTAGTTTGATAATTGTTAAATTCTATAGCTTTATAATAATTTCTCTAGTCCGTCCTTAATCTTTGATTACGACCTCCCTTTTACCTCTGAGATAACCATAACACAAACTGCTTGTTTAAATGATAATTATAGGATCCTCCAACGTAAACTATTGTTATCAGTAATTCCTATGTGTTTTCCAGTCTGTGTTTGTGTTGTCGTTTGGTGTTGTGAATGAAGATTGTGTGAAGTTCTGTGTGTGTATGTGCGTGTGTGTGTGTGTGTGTGTAGGCATAGAGGGCATTTTGTAAACATTCACCATGGCAGTATGCCAATGCAAATTAAAAGTTTACTCCGTGCCTTGCTGGCTCATATGTCTTCATGCTAGCTTTCTTCTCGTCAGATTCTTTCACTGTTTCTCCCTTCAGCATGTGAGACATAAGCAGGCAATGTGTGTTCAAAAGACTGAAGAATGAGCTCTGTGGGTCCTCTTTCTCCTCCCCTCTGCTAAGCCGTACTGCTACAGCATGGAAGTATCAGACAGAAGTGGAACAGCAGGCTTCATAACAGCCTGCTGGCTGAGGCCTGGGGGCCCCACGATGCATCTCACTGTCACCATGTTGTCTCCTACCGGGCCCCTACTTCACTGTCATACTGGGCCCTCTGTCTGCATTTCTCCCTCCCTTTCTCTCACCCCATCACAATACTCTTTGTGTGTGTGTGTGTGTGTGTGTGTGTGTGTGTGTGTGTGTGTGTGTGTGTGTGTGTGTGTGTGTGTGTGTGTGTGTGTGTGTGTGTCTCGGCACAGATTATGGGTAGTGGGGGAAGATGGGGTGGGGGTGGCGGAGGCCTGATTTCACTGTTTTCTTTGAACAATGTCCCTTTTGATGCATCCCAGAATGCATTGTCTGTTAACGAGAACTAATGGGCTTAAAGCAGACAGGAGGAGCGAGAGTAAGCAGAGGGAGGGAGAGGAACAGAGGGGAAGAGGGAAACTCTAGCCAGCCTGTTGATTATCCCTCAGTGGTTTACGGCTGTGGCCGTTGCTAGCAGCAGATCTTTGTTAAAGTGGATGGTAGGCCGTAATGCTTATCTCTCCTTAGTGCTGGCCTGCGCTGTGTCCTAATCAGCTCAGCATCTTTATTGGCCTCGGCCTTATCTGGGCTACAGCCACCACAAGACCTGTCCCCCTTTGCATACAGAGAGCAGGCAAGTCATGAAAATACACCCCTTTAGTCCCAGTACAAACACTGCGCTACGCACTGCATTCACACCGCAGTCTCACTTTTAACGCCTATTGTTGAGGTTTATGGACACCCTCACCGCTATCCAGTCACCAGTCGTGACGGCATAGAGGCTGCAAACTCACATTCATACATACACTCTACTCTCCAACTCTCTCTCTGAGAACGCTTGAATGAGTCAGTGCGTTTACATGGGACAGCTAGATCGGATTAGGCCTTATACCGAACGGACCGTTTAAATTATCCGAACGTGCATGGCCTTTAAGAGATCGGATAATGGCCGGAGCATGGCTGAATCCGCTACCCTAGGTGGCGCTGTAGCCCTTTCAGCAACGGGTTATAGAGCCACTTCTGGTTGACCTCTACGTCCCCGCAACAACAAACACAGGCGGCATTCGAGAAGGATGTTTTCAGTAGACAGCTGTGAGTTCACTTCGGGTCCATGTCATTTCTCCGACTCTACATTGTTCCTACCTCTCGCCGCCGGAGGAGTCCGCATACGACGGAGAGGTCGGAACAATAAAAAAAACTTTTAGATGCAGCTGTTGTTGATCCCCCACTCCGACACCACCATTAGGATTTCCCTGTGGCGTTGTGATCCACCTCCGGACGGCTCTACTGCCTGTCCTGATAGTGCCCACTTTAATCTGAAACACAACACAGGAAACGTGTTAACATCTGACAGTTGTCCATTAAAGGCTTTGCTTTTGATGGCGATACACTGAATTCATCTTGATAACAGATCTTACACTATGTATGTTTGACAAGGTAATGTGGCAGAGTTAAATAGTGATTTGAGGTATGTCTGCTGTTTTATACAGCTTAAGTGGGACCTGATGAAAGGGACTGGCACTTGAGGCCTCCATTCCTAAACTCCCCTTGCAGGTGCCTTTTGCGTAAAGAAAATATATTAAAAATGCCCCCAAGGGTTTGTCCCAATAAGTGGCCAAATGTAAAAAGCATTTATTTCTGTGAATAAAAATCTCTCTGAGTAAGCACATGCTTCTGCCTGCGGCCCCTCAGTCACACACATAGGAAAAAAAGACAGGGATTCACTCTGTACGCTGCTCTGCTGACCTCAGCTGCTTCTGTGTATGTATGTGTGTGTGTGTGTGTTAGTCTGTGTGTGAACGTGATTCCTAAACAGTCACTGATGGGTTGGTAGATGAAGCTGGGGGTTGGGGGTGGATGAGGGCTGATTTTGTTTATTTGGATCTCCAGAACATTTTAAAAGCCTCTTTGCGGCTGGAAAAAGGGCTTTGTAACTGAAACATGTTTTGGAACTGATGTGCTGGAAGAGCCAACAGAAAAACACATTTACATATTCTTATGTGAACAGATATACATACACACTACAACCGAGACACACACACACACACTCATACAAAGCCAACTCATGCCCCCACTTTGCTGGGTTCAGATGGGTCTCGCTTGCACCGAGAATAAATGTAAAGAATTTTCCGAAATACTCGCTACACACACATCACAGAAGCTCTGACAACAATTTTAAGAGCCGTAGGTATTGGATGTGTCCCAATAAAGGCATAATGATTGCAGAGTTTGAGCTCAAAATAGATCTGTATGTGTACTGGGTCCTTCCTCACTTAAGATCCCACCACTCATGAGAAATCCAATATCCACTGCCCTGAAATTCAAGGTTTGCTTACAGAGAAGACAACGTATATTTTCTACACATATAAATGTGTGTTTGGCTTGTGTGAGTTAGTTAAGTCCGAGCAAACAAACTGGTGAGTCCAACAGCAAGATCCCTCTCTCTCTCTCTCTCTCTCTCTCGCTCTGTCTCAATTCCTGTCC